>NW_006238944.1:3100581-3124769 GCF_000226075.1 Solanum tuberosum
GGGTGGGGGTGCTCGGGGGAGGGGGTAATTTTTATTTTGAAAAACATATTTTTTTAAATGGGTTAGAACCATTTTAATTACTACGAGGGAGTGTTACAGATTAAGTCAATATCAAATTATTTTGGTTCCAATTTATTCATGTTGTATGGTGAATTAATATTAAATTGTTATAAGTAATTATTATCAAGATCGAAGACAAAAAGACTCCTAATTATATTGTTCAGTGATTTATCGGTGAAGACCAAAGGTTACCTAATTAAGTAGGAAACTGATGGGTCTCTTTTATTTTTTTCCTTTCATCTCCCCTCATGTAAGGTTTTCCTATTTAAAGTCACCTAGAAAGGGAAATGAACTTACAAATCTCATATATGATCTTCTTACCAAAGTATGTAAATGACAATTCTCTATTATAAATTAAGATCCATTTTCTCATCTTTGATATATCATTTCTTTCTTCCTTTTTGATTTTCTTTCTGGTCATAGTCATAGACCGCAGAAGAAAAGTTACCATCAATCTTTGTAGAAATGTTAAGGGAAATAACATTATTGTTGTATTTGGATCAAAGACATTATAATTGATTGATTGATTAATTGTAAAGAATGTTTGGAAGGAAATAATAAATTTTTATCATGTTGCATGAATTACAACAAAATAATGAATTATTTGTACTATTTTATGTAAGCACACCATTTGTAAGTGATTTTTGTATTAGTTTTAAATGTTCTTTTATAATGTATTCTTTTCTTTTCTTTATTCCTTTTTAGTTAAATATGTTCTCTGCTTATATAAAGTAAATTTGTGTCTAGATTACAATTAAATAGATATTACTTATTTAGCCTTTATATAATTATTGGCGTGGAACATGTACAATATTATATTCTTATTTTCAAATGAAATTAAAAATTATCTCAATGAAAGATTAGATATTTTATTGTATGCCAAATTATTTGTGTTTTACATGGATTATATGAAATATTTGACAGATAGGTTGAATGACTACATGCATTTATAATTAGTTTATTATCTCATGAATTAGTATATTGCCTCTTTAATTAATAATAAAATGATCTAAAAGTATAAAGTTCATTATCAATGGTCCATATAAAATTAGATAACTATTTTAGTTTTCAAACAAACACTCTTACTCTAACAATTATTTGTGTAACACTAATTGGTGAAAATTCTTCCTATATCCACAATCATTTATATTTTTTAGTGCAACATAAATCCTATAAATACTTAACATGTACGCTTGGCTACACGCACAACGCGCGTAATAAGATGTCTAAGGACTTATGTGGAGCACGATTGTCATATACTATAAGTTTATAGTAATGGGTACACTTGGCTACACGCATACCAATAAACTAGTAAAAGATCATAATCATCTATATAATCAAATATATACGGATCATTTTGATAGGAAAGAAAGGAGAGGATATATAGATATATAAGTTTTTGAATTTTTTTCGCTAACTAATTCTTATTTGTTTCTCTACATTTCAGATTTAAATTTGCAGTTGTGTATTCTTCACTTCTCAATCACAACATCAGATACTCATTTGCTGACAATTATTATTTTACAAAAATATAATATAATATGTAGAAAAATGTAACATATATCTAAGATTAAGATTTATGAAAAGTATAAAAGATATAAGCTTTAGATACATACATGATATTAGTTCTTTGAACTTTTTTTCTTTTTTTTGGGGATATTTACACATGGTGATAGATTTTGTTATATTTTATACATTATGATTATGTAGAAAAATGTTACATATGTCTAAGATTAAGATTTACGAAAAGTATAAAAGATATAAACTTTAGATACATACATGATTATTAGTTCTTTGAACTTTTTTTCTTTTTTGGGATATTTACATGATAGATATTGTTATATTTTATACATTATGATTATATTTAAAAGGTTTACTAAAAGTATTTTGTTTCACATGTATTATAATTTATAATCTTGAATTAAACAAAGGATGCATGTAGTATGTACAACTATGATTTATATATATAATAGGGAAAAAGACAAATATACCCCCAAACTATCGTAAATGGTATGCATATACCCTCTGTCATACTTTTGGGACATTGGTGTTCTTGTCATCCAAAAACTAGAGCATATATACCTTTTATACTAACGGACATACACGTGTCATAATCTTATCCACCCACCCGATATTTATTAAATATCGGATCGACGGATAAGATTGTGCCACGTGTCCCTATTTAATCTTCCGTTAGAGTGGAGGGCATATATATGTGTGTGTGTGTGTGTGTGTGTGTGTGTATTTTCAGCGTTTCTTAGCCATTCTCAAATACAAAATTTTAGTTTTTCAAGTGGTGGTGGAGGGCTTATGTGGAGTGTCTCTTATCAGTCATGCATCCGTTGAGTTGGACCTAGTTTCATGTTTCGTTTCTAGAGAAGTATGTGCTCCGCACTCTGAGAGATAGAAAAAAAGATGAATTTCTAGCCCTTGAACAATATACTATGTCAATTGCAGCCTATAAGTCCAAATTTCATGCTTTGTCCCGATATGCTACTCAATTTGTAAGCACCGAAGTAGTGAGGATTCACCTTTATGTGAAGGGATTAAACACTGACTTGTAGGTTATATTTGTTCACATGACTTCAGTTGGGAGGAGCTTCAATGAGGTAACAAACTATTTTTTAAAAAATTGGAGTTCGACAAATATATTATAATAAGAGGTGAAAAGTGGAGTAATTGAATGTAAATTTTTTTGAGATATTAAAAACAAGATCAATAATTAAATGAAGGATAAATGGAAAATTAGATTTAAGTCATTTGCGGCCCCTTAAAGTTGTTCGCATATTTCACTTGGACGCCTTATCTTAGACTTGTTCCAATTGAACACTTTTATTAGTAAAAAAAAATACCTATCTAACGTTTTTTTGACAATCAACTAAAATAGAGATTGCATGCGATATACTCGCTACTGACCTTTTTTCCTTTCCATGCTTAGTTATATAAGGATTTATTTTTCCACCTACACACCTACCCTCTCTCTTTTATTCTGATTCAACATTGTAGTTGCTATTTCTCCCTATCTCACTCTCCTTTTCAAATATCAATTCAAATTTATTCATATTTTTTTCTTCTATATTGTGAGTTCTTTAAGATTTGAATTCTTTAATGATTTCAAAGAAAATAATTTCAAATTCATATTAGTTTTGTCGAAAAAATGGAGTTCCATTGGAATTGTTTTTGACTCAATTTGATTTTTATTTTTGATGAAATTCTATTTATAACTTAAATGAAAATCTTTATCAGTAAACTCTTTTGCTTTTTTATTTTTTGACTGGTTATTTATTTAATGAATGTTTTTCCAATGATGATATTGATAATAGAGGAATGGTGTTAGAAAGAAATACGAATGAAGGATTATATAGGAAAGGGGGGGTGTCGAGGGATGGTGGCGAAGGAACTTGGCCGATGAGGATTCTAGGTAATTTTGAATTGAAAAGTCCAATTGGAAAAGACAATTGGGATTTTTAAACAAAAAATTATGTTCAGATTATGATTTTTCTTATGTTGATTTGTCCATTATTTATTAATCCGCAAAAAGATTTTTGGCTTCATGCGCGTTTTTAAAATTGTATCACACTTATTATGCCATGTCATCAAAAAGTATTTAATTGGTACATATTTTGAACGATAACTGTGTTTAATAAGAACAATCCCTAGTTAAGATATTTAAGTGAATTATGTGAATAATTTTAAGGAATCAATGATAATTTAAGCTAAAAAATAATGTATAATTTTATGCTGAATAAAAGATTAGCGGGAAAGAAAAGGATTGGAAGGAAGGGTAAAGAAATAAGTAGTTGCTTCTTACAAACACAACAGTACGTGGCCTCACGTTTTGAACAACGTGTCTGCCCCAAACCGTTCCCCCTCTCTCTCTGTATTGTTTTGTGCATGTATTTCCCCGCCCCTTTTTCCTCTTCCAATTCTTCCTTTCTTGCGTATTCCTCCACCTACTATTTTCTATATTCCCCTACCTTAACTTGTTCTGGTTATCTGCTCTTTTTTTTTAGATTCTGTTTCCCTGTTAAAGTGGAGAAAGTAAAGTAGACCCCTGTTGTATTATCCTTTCTTTTGGGTTGTCAATGGAGGATTCGTTGGAAAAGAATAATGGGTTGAGGGATTCGGGTGAGGTTCCGGTTGATATTGAAATTGAAATACAGGGTGAAACTAATGGGAATCAAACGAACAAGGAGAGTATTGATGCTAATTGTATCAATGTGGAAGGTATCGTTTTCTTCGCTGCCATATATTGTTTATTTTTCTTCGATTTCTGCTTTATGAATTCTTAACAAGTCTTATCTGATTCATGTTTTCCTGAGAAAAGGATTGTTCTTACGTTGCTATGTTGCGGCTTCGCATTTTCCCTTTTTAAAATAAATAAATAAATTGGAGGAGGGGAAGGGGAATGGGAATTAGAAGGTGGGATATTGAACTTTACCGATAAACTGAAAGTTCAGGTAGCCAACCAAATAACTGAGATACGAAGATCTCTCTTCCGCTTGATTAGTTAGATGTCTTATTTCCTTTTTCTTACCAAAAAATATGTCTCATTTTATGCATTAGTGCTTCAGGTGAATGTTGTCCGGGGTAAAAGATTGTGAGAAAATGTTTCAAGTTGCACTTTACTTTTTTGCTCTTTAAACAGGGAGGCTAGGACTCTTAATTTCATATTTACTTGTGAACACATTAGACTTTGGTAGTCTAGGATGGCAGAGGGAGCAGCTGGAAATCATATCTAAGGGGGTCTAACTTTTTTTTTTTTAAACGTACTCTTTAAGTTCTGTTTGTTTCTCTTTTGTTCATTACAAACCTTAGAGATTTGCCACGAAGAAGCTGAATCTTTGTGCTTCCTAGCTAGATACTTGGAGTTCTGTAGAGGGTTGGGCTGTGATTGCTTTGTAGTGTTACAATAGACATCACACTTGTATGCATAATTCTTTGACACACTGAGAACTTCCTTCCTTGCATCATCACTTTCTGCCCTTGCTAGGAACTTTGTTGAATCAACTTTCCATTATAATACTATCTAGTATTGGTTATTGGATTTTTCTGATGGCTGATAAGTTTGGGAGACGGAGCTTATATCTCCTTCGGGCAATTAATTTGTTGTCTAATGTACTGTTTATAGTTCTAAGTTCTAATCGTATACTGTGGGGGAAAGTCTGCTTCTAATTACTTACTTTTTAAGGACTTATGCAATTGTTAATTTATCACTTCAAAATTCAATTATTTTATATCATAGTTTATTATTTGATGATTATATTCTTAAGATAATTGTCACTGTCAATATTAATATTTTACTATCAGGATCTGTTAGCGGGAATGAGACAAGGCATAGTGCTACAAATGTGGAAAAGCCTGTGGAGAAATTGGAACCCGGCACCAGTCAGCCAGTTAAAGCTGGAAGACACATACAAAACCAGAACCGAGCTCTACATCTGCTAGCATCAAAGCTTTTTGATGATAGAGTTCCTTTAAGAAAAAAGGCAGGTGTAAATGACAAACTTGTTTACATGTTCTCTGTTGTATCTGTTTCTGATTTGCCTAGAGATCTGGTGGAGAAGCCTCACATTGTTGAGATCTTCTCGATATTTATTCGGTACATCTTGTTGTTGGATGCTGCTTGTTTTCCTTTCATCTATTACTAAAGCCTTCTTCATTCTTTCCATCCGAGGAAACAGAAACCTGTGAAACCACAAGACTAAGACGATATGAAGCATTTTAAAATGGGCATATTTAGTATCTTGTGTAAGAATATGACATAAAATTGGTAGAGTTTATACCTTTCTGGAGAAACTAAAGAACTTGCTGCTAAACACTAATTATTGGCACTTTGGGTTCATAGAAGATGTACAAATCGGATCATTGCACTGAAACAGCAAGATCCATATCTGTATTAGCTTGTATGGATGTCTGTTTAAGTGTATGTAGTGTTATTTTTTATTTTAGGTATCCATTATTCAAGCTCCAAAAATTTTTTCTCCTGGTTTGGGGGTGCCAATTTCCAGTTTTTCAGACTTTCCCATGATACAGACCATATGTAATCATTCCTTATAGTAACCTAAATTTAATTTGGACATATTTAAATGTAGTGAAATTTAAAGGTCTCTTTCTACCTGATCTGCTCATCTGTTCATAGGGCCTTCACCGTTGTCTTTCAATTAAAGGGGCAAAAGGACTATAAATGAATTTACTTGGTTTCTGTTCATTTACCATCACTAATGTGAGGTTCAGTTGGCTTTATCATGTAACAGTAGTAATGCGCTAACAATGGATGATCCTTGTTACCAGACAACCATCTTCTTTCAGAAATTGTTTTTTATGAAACTTGTACCTGTTTTTGTAATTTGTGACAAAACCTAAAATTTGCAGCTCAAATTGTTCAATAGGCTTGCAACTGTTCAAGATGATGGTACTGTGCAATTTGAAGTTCCGGGGGATATTAAACCCGAAAAACTTGATTTTGGCACCGGAGTTGTTTACAATGGAGCTTCAGGTGAAGCAGCAAATGATGTAGCTGATATTCCAGTAGTACCTCCACTGCAAATTGTTATGCTCATTGTTGGGACGAGGGGAGATGTGCAACCCTTTGTTGCCATTGGGAAAAAGCTTCAGGTTTACTTGCCCTTCCTACTCAACAAATACAACCATCTATAACTTACTAATTTACTACATTTATTATTTAACATATGCGCTTGCTTTTCCTATTAGTTAGAGATAACTCATATACATCTTTACGATCCATGAATTTCTGGATGATACATGTTACCCTCCTTTAACAATGTAAGTATGCAATAATGATATCAATGTTTGTTTAAGAAAATAGCATCCGTAGCATTTCCTGGATGGAGTCTTTGATAATTTATAATTGTTCCAGCTAATTTTGAAGTCAAGTAATAGGCATATTATAGCTTGGAAGTGGAAATTTTTTTTTGCAGGAAAATGGTCATAGAGTGAGACTAGCAACTCATGCCAATTTTAAAGAGTTTGTATTGGGTGCTGGATTGGAATTTTATCCTCTAGGTGGAGATCCAAAAGTTCTTGCTGCATGTGAGTAATCTCTGGAAACCTTATCCGCTGCCTTTTTTATTATGTCATATTTCTCATATTCAGGTTTTAGTCAAGCATACATATCACCACTAAAAATAGTTTGCAGCTTCTATTTCTAGTGCTCTAAAATGGTTTATAGTTGAGTCGAGGGGCTCAGGATATATACCGATAATTTTTTCTTGCATCAGTTTTTGTAATCTTCATCCTCAGAGTTATTTTATATTTGTCTAATTGGTAACATCTTTTCATCCTGGTAAGAAATTATAGAAGTAAAAGCTAATTCAGTCCCAGAACTCTTACATTTGTCAAGTAACTTGTTCATTTAAAAGCCGTCGTGCACTGAGTTGGTGATGCAATTAGCTTCAGTTTTCAGATATGAAGAGTTTAGTGAAATACTTGCATCAAGGTTGAAAACATTTAACTTTTTCCTTGTTATTACCCTGAAAATTTGAGACCCTACACCACAAAGTAGAAATCATATTGGGAGAAATAAAAATGGGAAAGCATGAAAAAACTGTAGACTTTTAGCAATAAAAGAAAGATTGGACTCAGCAAAGGCTGTTTCATTGTAAAAATGATTTTTACCCTTCAAACAGTTTTACTACGGGGAATCTGCAGGTCGACTTCCAATTGCTTTGTAGACTTGATTTCAGGACTTCAAACTCTGCTGTGGAATAGAAACAATCTGAAGAACTATATGAAAAAATAAAAATATTCAGAAGAACTAATATTACTTTATTTTAATAAGTTAAGGGGCTGAAAGTAATCTAAAAGGGATGTCTAAACCAGTTTTCCTTTTGTGGCTACTGCTTCACTGCATATCTTGAAAGAATTGAGTATCAATACCGTGATCTATTCTGTGTTCCCTAAGTTGTCATAGCTTTTTTGTGATAACCAGGGAATCCTAAGGACCTGTGGCGCACGGTTCATAACTCTGTGGATTATGAACCTGCCCTCTACCCTTCTCTACTTAAAATCTAGGCTTTTGACTATTACAATGTTTGAACCTGTGTAGTGCGGCTCATTCACACATCACTTGTCGCTAGACCAAAACCTTAAGTCTTTATAGCTTAACATGCATAAATCTTTATTTTGAATGTAACATGCATAGCCTTTGATTAAAATTTGGTAACCTTTTCCATTGGTATTTGGTTTTGGGGGGCCTTGAACAAAAAACAGTTTAATCATATATATATATAAAAGAGAACCTTAGGCCCGCCTACGTGGCGCCACCACAAACCAGAATTCTCTTTTAATTTATTCATTGTGACTTTAATGAAGAGTTGCGACTTTAATGAAGAGTTGCGACTTTAATGAAGAGTTGCGACTTTAATGAAGAGTTGCGACTTTAATGAAGAGTTGCGACTTTAATGAAGAGTTGCGACTTTAATGAAGAGTTGCGACTTTAATGAAGAGTTGCGACTTTAATGAAGAGTTGCGACTTTAATGAAGAGTTGCGACTTTAATGAAGAGTTGCGACTTTAATGAAGAGTTGCGACTTTAATGAAGAGTTGCGACTTTAATGAAGAGTTGCGACTTTAATGAAGAGTTGCGACTTTAATGAAGAGTTGCGACTTTAATGAAGAGTTGCGACTTTAATGAAGAGTTGCGACTTTAATGAAGAGTTGCGACTTTAATGAAGAGTTGCGACTTTAATGAAGAGTTGCGACTTTAATGAAGAGTTGCGACTTTAATGAAGAGTTGCGACTTTAATGAAGAGTTGCGACTTTAATGAAGAGTTGCGACTTTAATGAAGAGTTGCGACTTTAATGAAGAGTTGCGACTTTAATGAAGAGTTGCGACTTTAATGAAGAGTTGCGACTTTAATGAAGAGTTGCGACTTTAATGAATAGTTGCGACTTTAATGAAAAGTTGTGACTTTTATGAAAAGTTGCGACTTTAATGAAAAATTGTGACTTTTATGAAAAGTTGTGACGTTTATGAAAGGTTGTGACCTTTTTGAAGGGTTGAAACTTTTCCAAATAGTTGTAACCTTTCCGATAAGGCACAGTAACATTTGTTCACACTACCCTTTGTTGTCTATAAATAGAGGGATTTCCTCTCATTTTAAAACAACGAAAATTCTGAATCTCTTCTTCTTCTTCTTCACAATTAAATATTTGTGTATTTTGCTCCTGTTGAGTGGCTCACTGACACCATTAGTTATGTTAAAGATCTTGGTATGTATTTTTACAATCATTAATTTATGCTTATGTTATTAAGGATAAATGATAAGATGTAATAATTTTCATTTTCCTTTACATTATTAATGTTTGTTACTACGTAATCTTGTATGTAAGATAACATAGTGTTTTAGTTTTAATGACGGATAGGTTTTAAGTATTATTTTATAAATTTTGTGATATCGGGTAATTTACTAGTTATTATAAAAATTAATAACCTGTATATGTTCTTTTATAATAGTAATATTGTCATTAATTATTTGTTATTATTATTAGGCATAATAAATAGATATTCCCTTTGACTTGAATTGTTGGTATCTATGCCCTCCAACTTTGGTGTGCACAAGTAGACACTTAAACTTGTATAAAGTTGAACAAGTAGACATGTACGTCCTACATGGTATAATACATGTGTCTACTTGTTCAACTTTATAAAAGTTTAAGTGTCTACTTGTGCACACCCAAAGTTGGAGGGCATAGATGTTTTATGTATTATGCCTTATTACTATTATTAATTATTTCTATTGCTTCATCACCGTCATCAGAATCATAACGGTTAAGATATCATTACTTTGACCCTCCTATCCATGAATATACTTAACAAGAAAGAGGTTTAAGATGTTTGACCTATAAAAGTTGTTTAAAATAATACTCGCTCCATCCCACTTTATGTGGTGGTGTTTGACTGGGCATAGAACCAAAGGAAGAAAAGATTTTTTTGGAAACTTGTGGTCTAAAACAAGCCACAAACATTTGTGTGACTATAATCATCTTATGAAGGGTAAAATGAGAAGCTTAAAGATAAAATTGTTTCTAGGCAAGGAAGTATGACAAGTTAAACTAAAAAGAAGTATGACACATAAATGGGACAGGGGAGTACTATTATTATTATTTTTGATGAAATGATGGAGGAAGTATTATTAGTAGATGGCACATAAATGGGGACAGAGGGAGTATTTATTTATTTTTTTTCATGAAATGACAGAGGGAGTATTATTAGTGAAATGGTGTCAATGATTTGAGAATCTCTCAAAACGGAACGAGTCCTATCTTACAATGATGACTATTTCATGGCATGTTGTGGTGAGTCAAAATTCTAAGAAAGAGGACACTGTTTTGTTCACTTGATTGGTAGTATGAGGGGAGAGGGGTTGTTCAGCCTCACAGTTGAAAATTTCAGGAGGACGATGGATGGTGCTACATGTGTAAATGTTGATGAGGGTAAGATGTGTGGATCACTCACTGTTATAATGCTGGGTGGATGTGCTGAATCAGTTTGGAAACAATGGGCAATCTGAACTACAGTAAATGATGTGATGTTGGACCCCCACCGTGTAGAGCACGTGACGTTAGCTTGTTTGGATTTTATGTGTGTACTTGAGAGAGAGAGAGAGAGAGAGAGGGGAATAGAAGAGCCTTGTCAATTGGGGTCACATGATTTTGTAAATATAAAATCTATTTCTAGCTAAATTTTGGTGCACCCATGAGGTTTCTGCTAGCATAATTGCATAAATAACATGACTGGATGTATTTGTGGAAAATTATATATTTGTGTGAGCTCTCTACTACTTTCAATACCACTTGCATCTCTAGGCTTTAATCCCACAACAAATAATTAGCACTTAATTAAAAAAGGAGTGAGTGGCTGCCAAGTACTATGCTTACAAATGTGGAATTGGGTTTTCAGTGTGAAGTAAAGCATGCTAGAGAGTTCCCTTGGAAGTTGTTTGCAACTCAAGAATAACATGATTTTCGATATCCTATAGTGTGTACAGCTTGTGGGTTAAGGCGCAGAGTAAAGCTTATCCAGAGCACTTCTCTTATTGCTTTTTATGTGTGTTATGGAGAAACCAAGGAGCACACTTGTTGATAGCCTTTTCAGATGGCTTTTTTTGATCTTTGGAATGTGGTTTCCTGTTCATGTGAGGTACATTTTGGTAAAATATACAAGTGATTGTACATGCATAAGATTTGAAATTGGATCCTCATTATTTGGGGAAATTGATGCAGAAAACAAGAAACAATTTGATGCACCAAGCTTCTGTCGCAGTAGTTGCAGATATATGCCATTCGTCTGTCCTCAGCCTTAACTCACCTTTTTGCCTGTATATTGTATTGAAATAGAGAAATTCCTTTCTCAATTTCACTTAATATGTTTGGTGCTTAAAACAGAAATGGTTGGACTGTTTGTACTTTACAATTTTGCTATATATTGATGGTCGAAAATTGTTGATGCACTCTCTCTCTCTCTCTCTTTGTTACTTTTTGTTAAGAATTGCTCCCTATCAAATTTAGTAAATACAATCAGCAAACTTGATCACTGCATATATGTTCTTGCAGACATGGTAAAGAATAAAGGGTTTTTGCCATCTGGACCTTCTGAAATACTTATTCAACGTAATCAAATAAAAGATATTGTATTCTCCTTACTACCTGCATGCGTAGATCCCGATCCAGAGTCAAATGTTCCATTCAAAGTAAATGCCATTATTGCCAATCCTCCTGCATATGGTAAGACTATCAGTTTGATGAATTACAATATGAACTATTCATGCTTTGATAAGATTGCTTGGGTTGTAAGTTTTACCTTCACATTGTTGCTAAGAAATATCGTCATTCCCTATCTTTGTGTATGTCAAAAGGATTGGTTCTTTGACTTTTGAACAACTAAAAAAGATTTTCATTCAAGAGTACAGTAATATCGCTGAATTTTATCATGATTGATGATAGGTTGGATCAAGTAACATTTTCCACGTATTTATGTGATTCAACTTATCTGTTGGTTTGACTTGTTTAGGACATACGCATGTAGCAGAGGCCCTCCAAGTACCATTGCATTTATTTTTCACAATGCCATGGACGTAAGTGGTCTCCTTAAAAAATAGAATTTTTCCTCAGGTTTCTTTTGCAATTCTCGTTCTTTCTATCTGGGTAGGATTATGGAGTTTCTTGTAACATGCGATCTAAAATTCCCTATTGTCATTCCTTGGCAGGCCTACTAGCGAGTTTCCACATCCTCTCTCTCGTGTCAAGCAGTCAGTTGCTAATAGAGTGAGTTTTTGATGACATTTATTTTCTCTAACATTTCAAAGTTGCCAGTTTCAGAAAAAAGAAAGAAATTCTTTAGCATTTCGACTTCACTTGATTCTTTTTTGTATCATTTGTATGAATGCCTTGTGCAGCTATCATATCAAGTTGTTGATGGACTGATCTGGCTTGGGATTCGGGATGTGATAAATGACTTCAGGAAGAAAAAGTTGATGTTAAGGCGATTAACTTATTTGAGTAACTCCAACAGTTACCATTCGGATGTGCCTTTTGGGTATATATGGAGTCCACACCTAGTTCCTAAACCCAAAGGTCTCTTTCCAAATATCTTGTTATAGACTCTACCTTGTGAGTTGCATGGTCATGATGCATAGTGAATTTTTGATGGCTCATTTACGTAGTTTAATTGTCCTTGATAATAAATTGTAGATGTCTTTGCCAACCTGTTTGCCTTTTTAAGTACTTCACATTTATTTGGTCATGATGAGAACACACATTGCTTCATAAGTTGAAAGTTGAAATTTAATTGAATGGCAGATCTGTCCTCATTCGCTTTAATGTCCCTAGATGGTTAGTTTGGACCTAACAATTTTTAGGTTTGGATTGCATTCAGAAATAGCTTTTGTAATCACTTGGAAGCTGTTTATTGGGATGACTATGTAATAAACTGTTCCGGGTTTGAACAAGCTTCTGTATCTCTTTTCTTCCCAGGAAATTGAAATGGTGGAGGTTTGCTAGACACAACATTAAATAAGATTTAGACCATACAGATTCGCTTTTATTAGGGAGCGCTTTACCCCTAATGTGGGACTTCCCGGATTTAGTTGGGCTCCAATGTGGGTACAGGATACCGGGTGGGAAACCAAAAAAAAAAAAATTTGACCAAAATAATAAAATGGTTTCGAAGTCGGAAGGAGATGTTACCTCCCAAAAGTAGAAACAGGGGACTCTTTCGTGGGTAATAGAAAGCTCACATATAACTCCACATACCCCAGTTTTGTCCTAATTAAGTTATATTCAATTTTACGTTCTGTGTAATTTGTTGGGACATTTAATCTAGTCCCTTATACATTCATTGGTTAGGTTCATTTTGATGTTTGTAGGATTGCTCTCCTGTTTCTCATAAGAGGAATGTAGTTCTTCTCTTTTCTGTAGATAACCAGTAGGTCTGCATCTATGGATAAATGAGATCTGTTGCTTCATTAGTTTAGTTTATCATCTTGGTAAGGTATTCTCAGTGTTGGGAACTACACAAGTATTCTCACATATAGTATGCTTGTGAGGAAGTACAGGACTGTTTTAATGTGATTATGAGCCATTGTTAATAGTCCATAGATGAATGTTGTTTCTTAGTTCATGTTTATAGAACAAAACTTGCCGCCATATTTGATTGTTGAGATAGGAGTTGAAGTTGTGTGGGAGTTCACTGGTGACCATTCGTACTGTTCTACTATCTGAGAAGCATGCTTGAGGAAGTTTTGGGGGCTTCATCAAGAATTAGTTACAAGGGAGTACAGGCAGAATAATGCACACTATGCTTTTTATCTAGAACCTGCCAGTGGTTTGGGCTTGGGACTTCCATGTTGGAGGTCTCAAGTTCGAAACCCCTTGCCAGCGAAAGCAAGGGGTTTGCCTTTTGGGTCGAGCTCGTCGCACCGGGCTTGCCTAGTATGGTTTACCTCTCCTGTGTGGTTTGCGAACTACTGCATAGGAGCGGGGATTTTACCCTGTGCGCACCCAAAGGGTAGCGGATGCGGGTTTCCCTTGTCATCAAAAAAAAACCTTACCTCTTCTTTGAAGTAGTATTTCATGCTTAAGAAGGACCTGTGAAGAAACCCTTGATAGTATTGTTCTCTTCTGTACTAGTAAGAGAGCACTCTCTGCTTGTGTTGGGACTACCTTCTGTACTAGTAAGAGAGCACTCTCTTCTTGTGTTGGGACTACCTAACTTTTCCTTTTCCCTTTCTAGCTCTACCTGCCTCTAGTCCCCCACCCCTCTGAAGTAACTTGGTTGGAATGGGTGAAAAGGTCTAAGCTTTACATGAGAAGGATGATTTTAAGCAAGGGAGCTCTGTTATGGCTCAACAGAAGGCTACGTGAGGCATCAAAAATAAGAGGGAAAGTCTTAAAACATGGAAATGCAGAGATATTTCCACCTTTCTATACTTTTCTCTGAAGTTCAATAAATATGGTAGATTCATCTCAATATTTGCAGTAAATGGATTGACCAAATCTGTCATCATTTTTCCTGAAAACAGCTTTAATGAGGGGTTGAGGGGGCTCAACACAAAAACTGAAGGCTTCATTTACAAGGAAGCAGTTACACAAATTACATTAAATGCTGAAGCGATCACTGCAGTTGAATAGACTGAAGGGGAAGGGAGCTATAAAGAAGCTTTACACAGAAACAGATGATCACGAAAGGAACATGAGACAGTGGGGGGAACTTCCTCCACTCCATGGGTGGAAATGAGCTGCTCAGCAGGTGTCTGGTGGGCAGTTTCCCTGATTGCGACGAGATCCTTACTCGTAATGACATAAGGAGATGGGATCAACAAGCATGGAAAGGGGTACACAATCTCCAGTTGTTCGATTTGAATGGAATTCAATTTCTTTTTGAACTTCCATCGCGAGAGATTGCTGAACACATTATGATAGGAGAGTGGAAGAGACAGGGCATAGGATTGAAGCTTGAATGGTGGTTACCAACTTCACGACAGGGTGTTCTCTTTACCCATCTGGGTAGAAGCGCCGGCGAGATACAGAAGGGTAAAGGATGACGAGCCACGGGGTCCAAGGTGACAGTGACAAGAGGAGGAAAGAAGATGACAACCTAGGTTGTAGTATGAAAGGAAAGGAAACAAATCACATAAAGAGGAAATAAAGCTGCAGGAAATATCCTTTGGATATTGAGGGTCCCAATGAGGAAGACATGTGGGATAAAAGCAGGAGTAGGACACGTGGCAGCTGGACCACAGGGTTGGGGTCAAAGGGGACACATAGAAACAATGGGCTAAAAATCCTTCTATTTAAGGACCCATACTATCCTTCAGAAATAGAAGGGCAATGCATTGGGTTTGTTATTAAGCCTACCTTGCCCAAAGCTCAAAGAAATTATGAACAACTGAGCCCTTCACAAATTTTACGTATACACCAAGATTTCCTTACACTAATGAATTGTAAGCCATCAGGTTCACGAGGGAGAAACATTAGGAAAGGAGAATAAAATTTTGCATGGAGGACCAACCGCTACAAGGAGAGAAAACCATGGTAGGAAGCAGTACTATGGAAGCCTTAGCCTGGGAAAGAGAGGGGATACAAGGTGATGATCCATATCAGATAATGAATTTCAGCGACAGAGCCACTACAAGTGGACGAACCGATCAGTGAGGAGGAAGCAAAGGAGAAAGACATGTTATGGATACACCCCTATGTCATCAAATTAGGCAAGAAATTTGGGGCAGCTTTTGAGGGGTGCAACGAGATAGCGTGTGGATTATTGTTCAGGATTGATAAGAGGAGAGAGCTGAAACAAAATCAAAAAAGGGAGGGGAAATAGGAGAATCTTAAAGCAGTAGTCCCAAAGGAGGTAAGGAACCCGTCTTTTTTCATGAAATTCAAGGAAGGGGAGCCAAGAGCAAGAGGGAGAATCACATCAGCGGGTATATCAAGAAAATAAAAAATTTATCATGGAATGTAAGGGGTTTAAACGGGGAGAGCAAAAGATCTTTAGTGAGAAATTTGATGCTTCAGTAGCGAATTTTATGTGTCGGTGGAAACAAAACTAGCAAGGAATGAGATTAATTACTCTCAACAACTCTAGGAGAAATTTTTTTTTTGACAAAGGGAACAAGTTTGTTTATAAATCTTCAGCACTAAGGCTGGATCCCAAGAATTTATATTCATAGAGGTAGCAGGTAGCTACATACATATTGAGTAGGCTCAGCAACCCAAAAAAGAAAACTTATCTCTAGGTCTCATTTCATCTTACAAGTATCCTAAGATGTCTACAATTGCTACAGTATCATCTATATACTCAAAACTACACCAATAGCAAAAACTGATAATGCAGTTCATTTTAATCCTATGTGAAGGACTACTGATACTTTCAAAACATCTTGAATTTCTCTCCTTCCAAATGGTCCACTAAATCACTGGTGGGACAATTCTCCATCTGTTTTGGTCTGTGCTACCTCTACCCTCATTGTTCTAGCTTACTAGAGTCTGACCTACCCTTTCAGGCATAGTCCACCTTTTGCCTCTGAAACTAGTGAACAGGTTCCATAGTTGGCTAACCACTTTACAGTGTAAAAACAAATGGTTGAATGTCTCTGCCTGTTGCTCAAAAAAATAGCATCTTGGACACATTTGTATGCCCCTCTTTGTGAGGTTTTCTTGACCATATTCTCTAAAATTCCCTACTATTTGAAAAAATTACAAAAATCGCTACTCTCTCCTATTCTCGGATACATCACTTTACGCGATGTATCGGGATGTACACGATGTATCTGGATGTTGAGCAAACCTATTTCACTACAAGCCAAGTGAAAGTTGTCACTTACTCTAGGAGAAATTCATATGGCTGCTTTTGGAAGGAGTGGAGGGATTGTGGTTTGTTTTCCTCCAATCTGGAGGGGGAAATGGTGGATAGTTGTGATCAAATGGTCACTTGTAGATTTGAAGAAACTAATCAAGAACTAACATGGCTAGTAGCTAAGAGAGCATGCTTAACACAGGAGGCGCTGAAGAAGACGGGGCTTCAATTAGTGTCCAGATATTTTCTCTGCAATGAGACAGATGAAACCAATTGACATCTATTCTTGCACTGCAGAGTTACAAACCAGTTTTGGGCTTTGTTCCTGAGGCTCACAAACACCATCTCAACAATGCCAGAACACACTGCTGACGTAACCTACTAAGTTGATGGATTAGGAGAGAGGAGGAGCAAGAGCCAAAAGAAACGGTGGAGAATGATCCCAGCATGCATATGGTGGTCAATATAGAAGAAAGGGAATGGAAGATGCTTTGAGAACAAATCAAACTCCATACAGAGTGGAAGAGAAATGTATTGTATCTTTGTATTTTTGGTGTAAAAAGGAATTGTATAGAGGAAGTAGAACAATTAGTTGATCTGTTAAGCTCCCAGTAATTAGCCTTGCTCTTTTCCTTTCTGTTGGCAATTTATGGAGGTCTCCAACATATCCTTAATGCTTAATTCTGAGGAATACAACATTACCAATTTTTTTTTAAAAACATGTCTAGGTAGATGTTGCCTTTTCCCGCGTCAACTTCCTTTGTAGCTTCTAAGTTGCTAAATTTGTTTCTTCAAAAATATCTGTATGTGGTTGTACTTGGCATAAATATATGCAAAGTACTTGATTTCCAATCCTATTTTATCACCAAAGTAACCAACGTTTTAGATTTTTAAAACTGTTATTTATTCCTTTTTTGCAAAATTAATCTGGGAGAAACTAAGTTAGTGCATCTCTGAGTGTAACATTCTGCTATTCCTTCTGATAAAGATGGCATGCTGCATCACCAAGGTTACTGTATATTCTGCAAGTAAATTTCGTTAGAAGATAAAGGTTCTTGTTTTCTTCATTTTCTTCTGAACATGATAGTTGAATTGTCACTAAAAAGTTGTCCTTTTATCATTTTGTTGCCTTCCTTATTACCGATGGAATTGTCAGCAGAACATGCCTGTCTGAGTAACACTTACATTTCTATTGGGTGATTTGCAGATTGGGGCCCAAAAATTGACGTGGTGGGGTTTTGCTTCCTAGACCTTGCTTCCAATTATGAACCCCCAGAATCACTCGTTAAATGGCTTGAAGATGGTGAAAAGCCTATCTATATTGGCTTTGGAAGTCTTGTAAGTCGACCGCCAATAATTTCTTTACTGCTATGAGTCTAAGCTACTCCCTCTGTCCATCTTTACTTGTCCACTATACTATTTTGGGACGTCCAACAATACTTGTCCAGTTTATAAAATCAATGAATCATTTAGCATGTTGTATCGTTTTTACCCTTGCTATTATATACTATTTATTTTTCAATGTTTAGATGACTTATATTTAATAAGAGTGATTTGGTAAAGTTACCCCTATCATTTACTGCTTCTTAATCCCTGTGCAAAGTCAATAGTGGACAACTTTTGTTAGGCAAAGGGAGAGGGAGTACATGGGATTCCAGATCAACTGAAATATTATACTAATTTATGTTGGTTTTTAAGTATCAAGCTTACCTTTGTAAGTCTTGTAAGTATGACAATAACTGACAGTGATTTCTTTCTTGCTATTCATGAGTCTACCCACATCGGATTCAGAGTCAGCTGAAATGTTATGCTAATTTATGTGGACTTTTGAAGTATTATGCTTAACTTTTAGTGTCAAATTTCTCAAGATTGTTTTTCACAGCCTGTTCAAGAACCTGAAAAAATGACCGAGATAATTGTTCAAGCTCTAGAAATTACTGGACAAAGAGGTATTATTAACAAAGGCTGGGGTGGCCTTGGGAACTGTAAGTTACTCAAATTTTTAATTTGTCACATCATGCGTACAACTAACTGCAGTTCACAAGGTTTATGATTGATTGTATTAGCTGATAAGACTAAATCATCTTCTCCCAGTGAAGGAACCCAAGGATTTTGTGTACCTGTTGGATAATTGCCCTCATGATTGGCTATTCCTGCAATGTGCTGCTGTGGTAGAGCCTCTTTACCTCATTTAATTGGTCTGTCTTCATCTAAATTTGCATATGCTCTTCCATTTCCCCATCTTTTCATCTTAGACTGTTTAAGGACTGTATTGGATTGATGATTAGTGCTGTGGTTATGAAATAAATTTGTAAGTTGATGAATTGTGATTCTGCCCATGCTTTGTGTCTTTGTATCGCATCTACCACAAATATACTTCAATTTAAGAAACTCCTTGGGTGAACCACTAGTTTATTGATCCAGTTCAATTCTTGGATTAGTTCTTAATTGCCGTCTACCCGATTATTTAAAGCTTATCCTTCTTTTCCCATGGCTACAGAAGGTCATTCTGCTTAGTATTTTGGGTTATGGAATCTTAATCTACACTTGGGGAAAATTTATTACGAGTTTGAATGTTATTGGACAACATCATGGATACTTTTTTTTCTGATAACATTTCTTTTGAGCCGAGGGTCTATTGGAGCCTCTATTCTATCCCACAAAGGTAGAGGTAAGGTCTGTGTACATCCTACCCTCCCCAGACCCCACTTGTGGAATTACATTGGGTATGTTGTATATAGTGCATGATCTGTATTGGGACAAATTCTTTATATCATGTGCAAGCCATATGTGCATAAACTTTAACCTCACCTCAACTTGATAAAGTAGTAGGTCAATAACATATTTTATAAAGTTGTTCAGTCTTTTGATTATTAAACAGCCAATGATATGTGGAGATATTGTTGTTCATTCTTCCAGGTGCATCATGGAGGTGCTGGAACAACTGCTGCTGGACTAAAAGCCGCAGTAATATTTGATTTTGAACATCATGATATTCCTGTATATCGTCTTATTCTGAATGATAACATTTTGGATGTTTTTCAGTGCCCAACAACCGTGGTACCTTTCTTTGGGGATCAACAATTTTGGGGTGAACGTGTGCATGCTAGGAGAGTAGGTCCTGCTCCCATCCCTGTGGACGAGTTCTCCCTTGAAAAGCTGGTCGCTGCCATCCGGTTCATGCTAGATCCAAAGGTAGTTAGTTTCTTCCTAGTGTTTTATTTATTGTGATTCTGGAGGGATGTCCATTATTATGATACATGCTGTTGCTTGATAAGTGATGTACTTTTGTGGTGGTACAGGTAAAAGAATGTGCTGTAGAACTAGCAAAAGCCATGGAACATGAGGATGGAGTGACTGGAGCTGTGAAAGCATTCTATAAACATTTCCCTCTAGAATCACTTGAGCCTAAGCCTGAGGTCTCGCCTCGTTCTCCCCATTTCTTTTCCCTAAGACGATGTCTCGGACACTCCTAATTTTTCTTATTCAAACTATGCTTCAGTATGATTCATGTTGTTTTAGACATAGAAAAGCTTGCTGGATGTGTAACCTAGGTATCAAAAAGAAACCATGAAATTAGAATTCAGGAAATGTCCCCGAGTTTGATTGTATTTCCAATTGTGAGGTTTTCTTTTGGAATGGAGTGAGGAGTTAATGAGATAATCGATAGCTCAATTGAAATGAAATTTGACCATTTCAAGGCTCAATAAAGAACAGGCCACCAAAAGTGGATTCAATTTTAATGAGATTTTTGTCTATAAGGATCCATTGTATACCGTTATACTTACAGTGACTTCCTTATCTTGACTGACAGCATTAAGGACCCTAAACATACATAGTTCCCCTGTCTGTTAAATACATGCTGCTGTTGCTTGTATTCAGTTCTATTATGGTCGAACAGTAGAAGCTTCAGCTTTGGCTCTTTCGCTTGACACTGAGTTGACATCTACTTCTAATGATGCCATCTCCAATTTGGGCACTATTGGAGGTCTTGTTCTTCGTGTTACAGTCATTTTTAATCCTTCTGTGGTGTGGATGGTAGCCCCAGTTGTCATTTTAACCTGCAGCCAAGTTGATTATACTCAAAAGTTTCGAGTAGGTAAGTAAGATAAGAGGCCATATCCTAAAGTTCATCCCGGTGTAACAGGTACAGAAATGCCAAAAATTAAGTGAGAACAGCAAAACTCACAGGAGGAGCTCCAAGAGCCATTTGAAAATCAAATCGTCGAACAAGCATTGCAACTGCCACTAAATTCTGAAGATAGATAAAAATTATGAGGGGAGCTCTTGAAGATATACCAATGTTAAATGCAGTAATGATAAGCAACGTCCTCACTACTGCAGTCTACTATTTAAAGGATTACCTCAAATGTGGCAAACATGTCTCCAACACATTTTCTTGGTCCTCCGCCGAAGGGAAGGTAACTGAAAGAATGGAATGGAAAAGCCATTTTAGCTCATGTCTGTTTCAAGCTCAAAAATGGAGGAACATAAAGATACTTTCCCATGTTAAAGCATACTGATATTAGCTCTACATGGAAATAAACAAAGAGTGCTACTGATATTCTAACAAATTGCCTTTGTCAGCTGTTATCTGAGATGAAGTCGGAAGAGGTTTCATTATGAAGAATGCTATGTGGCATGATTGAAACATCACTTAGTGAACTACAAAATTTGCAAAGTCAAGATTCTTCAAATAACTCAAAAAAGGACTCTGCAGATCCTCGTCATCTGCAAATTTTCCAATGCAGTGATCTTTTCTCCTAAGGGTCGTTTGGTTGGGAACAAGTTATCCCAGGATTAGTGCTGGGATAACTTATCCCACCATGTATATGGGATAACTTATCCTTATGATATAAATGGTGGGATAAGTTATCCCAAACATGGCAACCAAACAAGATACAAAAAATTTATCCCATCACTATTTTCTTATCCCTCACACCAAACGAAACCACCTTATGGGAGTTATTATAAACTACATCAGAAGAAAAATGCAGTATAGAGAAGGATAATTTCAAGTAGGAAAGAATGGACATCTATGACAATAAAGCATTATTTGCTTCGTAATTGCCGACCAAAACAAGAGATTGACTGGTTAAATTCTAGAAATATTGGTTGCACAGCAACCAGAAACCCAATCAACAATGATCTACTTGATAAAAAAGTTGAATTATGTTTTAGGTACACTTAAAATTCCAACCATTTGGTGGATCCTCCCAGCATGCATAACTTAAACTGTATTTCCAATCTATTTCACCGATGTTAGACTGAAGGGAGAGTTCAAAGTGTAAAAATATCTATCTCATACTTCTCTAAATGGTGAAAGAGACCACATATAACATGGCTCAAATCAATAAGATCAAAATAGTGATGACGAACATAGAAGTTTTTGAGCTCAGTAACTCTAATTTGAAATGTCAACTACCATACATATGATTGCCTTCGGTCATGTCATTTCATTGGTAAGTCATTAGAAAGCAAAAACAGTAAAAAAAAAACCATCTCTCTAATACTGGGATTAAAATTAACATGCAATTCAAGAATGACAAGTATTTTACCAAAAATACAGACAAAATTGAGCTACCTCTTCTGTACACAACACACTAATGAACTGACAACTGCAATACCTGAAATTTTGGTTCGTCTCATTTGGGTTAGGTCCATCAAGTGGCCACCTCTCAGGATTGAATCTATCAGCTTCTTCCCAATGATTGGGGCATCGATGCAAGTTCCAAACAGAAATGAAAATGTCTTCACCCCTATGAAAGTGCTAAAATAATTTTAGAATATGATGATCAAAAGATGATCTAGAACCTAGACCAAATAATGGCCACCAGCTAAATATGGTGCAGATGTAAGTTCCTCTTTCAAGTTTTATGAAGATATGACCAAAGTTTCATTAAGCATGGGCCCCATGTCAAACCCAAGTGTTTGAAAATAATAGACGTTAATAGAAGTA
Organism: Solanum tuberosum; assembly: GCF_000226075.1. Taxonomy (NCBI): domain Eukaryota; kingdom Viridiplantae; phylum Streptophyta; class Magnoliopsida; order Solanales; family Solanaceae; genus Solanum; species Solanum tuberosum. The sequence goes on from NW_006238944.1 coordinate 3,123,419, forward strand.
TATGACCAATAGACCTCCATGTTCTGTGCTCAGCTTCTATTATGCCAAGGGAGGACATCAGGGTGTAAATCAGATGAGGAAGAGAAGTCTGCTGAAACTATTTCCTAACTACCAAAAATGCTTTAAGATTAGAGCTGACAAAATGACATCAGTATACTACTATTGGAAATATTTATGGAGCAAATGTTTCTGCAAACTAGGAACACCAGTTTATTTCTTTCTCTGAGCAAGATAGAAATTATCTGCGGTATCCACTAGTTTAAGCATCTATGTGCCCTGAGCGTACAAAGTGCCCAATATTGGTAGTAAGCTCAATGAGGTATTATTCAAAAGCAAATGCTGGCAAAGGCAATCAGTTGATTTTCATTATCTAACAGCCTACACCTAACATGCCAAAAGCAAGCTTAATTATTTCTTTTCATCCCATTGTTTCTTATTATTTCTGTTATGAGGGAAGGAGAGATGCATTTTCAGTCTCTCCAAAGATTGTATGCACTTGTGGGACAAATATTTAATTGATCAGGCTTGTGCAAAATGCTTTTTAGAACATATTTAGGGATAACCTTTTAATTGGGTAACCTCCAACTACGTCCTCTTCAATAGAACGACGAATCAAGACTGGTGGCTGTGGGTATAGTCTTAAAGACTGCAAAACAAAAAGAAGAATTTCAGAAAGTAAACACTTGGAAGCACAATAAAAGGATTTATGCTTGAAAGTAACATTCATCTTACCTCATTAATCACACGAGTTGTGTATCTGAGTTTCTTTAGATCTTCAATGGTTGGGAACCTATCCCCTAGAACTGAATCGACCTGAAATTAACAATAAATACACTATATATCAGATCCAAGTGGCTGTTCTCCATAAAGCTGATTTAATAAGTCTAAGTGAAAACACTTATATTTTAACCCACCTCATCTTGAAGCTTCGCCATGACACTAGGTTCCTGCAGTTTATCAGGGTTGAAAGAGAGGTCAGATACTATAATGAAGAACTTCACAGCTACCTAGCTTTATCTCCTTTTTCATATCTTGAATAAATCATAATTTCCAAAAGTTCAACCATGAGATACACATTCGCTCTAGCCAGTATAGAGTTGAAGTGAAACGCAACAAGCAGATGATCTAAATTGACACTTACAAATTCTATCAAAGATGCACATAATTTTTACAAGGAAAAAGCTTCACATAGATCTTAAGAACATCTGCATAGAGTTATCTGAACTCCGACTTCTCAATCTTCTTGTAATTGATTGTTATTCTATTTTATGGAAGTCATATGCACATAAGAGCATATACATATGATTAGTTATGCCATGCTACTGTTACTCATCCCCCCCCCCCCTTTCAA
>NW_006238944.1:3125059-3133515 GCF_000226075.1 Solanum tuberosum
CCCCCCCCCCCCCCCCTTTAAAAAAAACGAAGGAAGGAACTTTCACCCATATAAAGGCAGCTTCTGCCTGAAATTGACAGAGGTAGACCAACCTTGGACAACAGATAAAAGGTCCATGTTAGCACTGCCGCAGATGTTTCATGTCCGGCTATAAGCATTGTCATGAGGTCATCACGAAGTTGCTTGCTTGAGACCTACAATTTAATGCATGAGAAGCCTCTAAACCAAATTGTTTGGCAGTGTAAATGCATCCAAAACTCCAATGTGTCATACCTCATCTCCAGATGCTAACAAGAAATGGAGGATGCTAGGATCTTTTTCATTCATGTATTCCTCGTGAAACTGCAACTCTTCTTCGTCTACCATCCTCTGAAATGCATTCCGAGGTAGGCACAACTCAGAACAAAATTACTCGCAAAAGATCAAGCAAAATAAATTTTGATACGTATTAGAAAGCCACTGACAACATAGTAGAGAGAGTTAAAAATTGGTTGCATGTCAGTACTCACTCAAAGCAACATATCTTTCAAAATCTATGTTTGCCATAACATCTGCAGCTCATTTACTAAAGGGCTTGGTTTTTGCGCTTAACTCTATTTGCAATAAGCATTCCTATCTTTGCCTTTATCCTTGGACTCACTTACTGTTTCTTATTAACTTAAAAGAGGAAAAATTACATCGTTTGTCACAAAGTTCATACATCTTATTCGAAAAGTAGGACAAGCTAGTCTCAAACGAAATGGAGAATGACATCAAACAAAGCCTTTGAATTGTACTGCAAGTTAGGTATGAAGATATGACAAAGTAGCCATGGGACTTTGCTGTATTAGAGAGGAGGACCACTCAGTCCCAGTTTCAGTCCACAGAGATGAACAGGTCTGTACAAAACCCATACATCCACTTCCTTAAGGCCACTATGCTAGTTCCGTGAAGCACATCTTCAGAGAATCTTTCTCATATCCAATTACCACTTCGCTATTGATACTTATTTTGTAACTGCTGAGGTATTATCCTGAATCATACTAATCCCTGTCATATTCCACCACATTATTGTCCATCATTATTTATTAGGTAAGTTGTTTCGGAATTTATAACATGAAATCTACAAGTTATGGAGAAACGCTGAGAAAAAGAATAAAACTTCCTAAATTGCAGTAGTAGGATTGTTAAGATCTCAGCCTCAGGATCCCTCTTGCGATCTTATATGATCCTTACTGATCATAGGATGACTCCTTTCCAATCTGACCACTTATTGACATTAGGGATCTGTGTACTGTGAGAAATATATGGAAAAACTATTATTGAATTGTGTATCGAAATTGTTACATTGAGACCCTATTTATAGACAATACATTGGAATCCTTTTCTAACTAGGATTCCTATTCTTATTCCTATTCTATGTAGGAATATATATACTTATTTCTATTCTAACACTCCCCCTCAAACTGGTGCATACAAATCATATGTACCTAGCTTGTTACAGATGTAATTAATACGAGGACCTGTGAGGGACTTGGTGAAGATATCTGCAAGCTGATCATTTGACTTCACAAATTTCGTAACAATATCTCCTGGGAGTATCTTTTCTCTGACAAAGTGACAGTCAATCTCAATGTGCTTAGTCCTTTCATGAAACACTGGATTTGATGCGATATGAAGAGTTGCTTAATTGTCACACACAAGTAAAATTTGATCAATTTCGCCAAATTTTAGTTCTCCCAGCAACTGTTTAATCCAAACTAGCTCACAAGTTGCAGCCGCCAATGCTCGATATTCTGATTCTGCACTAGATCGAGCAACCACACTTTGTTTCTTACACTTCCACGACATCAAATTACCTCCTACTAAAACACAATATCCGGATGTCGAACGTCTATTAGAGGGTGATCCTGCCCAATATCTAGTGATATGCTCATGGCCTTGATCCTCATAGAGTAGTCCTTTACCGGGAGCTGACTTTATATATCGTAGGATACGAACAACTGCTTCCCAATGACTATCACAAGAGGAAGTCATAAACTGACTTACAACACTCACAGGAAAAGAGATGTTAGGTCTAGATAATTCAATTTTCCAACGAGCCGTCTATACCTTTCAAGATTACTAAGTGGCTCCCCCCTGTCCTGGAAGGAGTTTAACATTTGGATCCATAGGAGTGTCAATAGGTCTACATCCCATCATTCCCGTCTCCTCAAGAATGTCTAAGGCATACTTGCGTTGAGAAATAACAATACCTGATCTAGACTGAGCAACCTCAATACCTATAAAATACTTCAATCTGCCAAGGTCTTTAGTCTGGAAGTGCTTAAAGAGATGTTGCTTCAATTTGGTGATACCATCTTGATCATTACCAGTGATAACTATATCATCAACGTAAACAACCAAATAGATACACGGATTTGGTGCAGAATGCCGATAAAACACAGAGTGATCAGCTCCACTACGAGTCATGCCAAACTGTTGAATAACTGTGCTGAACTTCCCAAACCAAGCTCTGGGAGACTGCTTCAGACCATAGAGTGACCTACGCCATCGACATACAAGGCTACTAGACTCCCCCTGAGCAACAAAACCAGGTGGTTGCTCCATAAGACTTCCTCCTCAAGATCTCCATTCAGAAAAGCATTCTTAATGTCCACTGATGAAGAGGCCAATGACGAACGGCAGCCATAGATAGAAAAAGACGGACATATGCTATTTTAGCCACAGGAGCGAAAGTGTCACTATAATCTAGCCCAAATATCTGATTATACCCTTTGGCAACAAGACGAGCCTTAACCCGATCAACCTGACCATCTGGACCAATTTTGACAAGAAAGGAGATAGGCAGAATCTGCTGGGCAAATCCCTTACACAGTAGTTTACTAATGGTTTCTAAACTTCCTCTGTTGTGGGACGATATATCTAATATTCTAACACTGTTTCAAGCTCAAATGTGGGGAAGTAACCTTCATTGTGCAAATTAATAATGTAGAATAGGAATTGAACAAGTGATGTTGATCAATATGCAGTACTTACGTCAGAATTGTGCCTGAACAGCAGCAGAACAATAGCTAGAATAGTATTCCTTTTTTTAACAGTAGAATTATATTATTAAATAATTGTGGCTAGAATTGTATGCATACAATGGCTAGAACAATGTCCACTCAAAAAGTGGTTGAAACAGTTGTCAGAAGAGTGGTTGGTTAATGGATAGTCATCGAATACGTAAGGGAACAGTGTTGGAAGAGTCACCAAAAACAGGCGTATTGCTGTCGGATGATCACTTGAATAAGGAAAAATCAGAGAAAACGCACTGTCGTCTCTATAGTGCTAAAAGGAGATGCAATGCCACTGAACGACCAATGGAAACAGTCACGGTATCACTAGAGCGAACACTGGAAATAGATTGAAATGGTGACCCTAGGAAGAAGAATGAAAATTTTGGCTGATAGAGCAGCTGAAGCAGAAATAAATTACGTCCTTAAGCAAATCGTCCCTACTCTTATACCATATGAGAAATAAGAGAAGAGATCGGGAGAATATTGTGTACAAGTCCAATATCTAGGAGCGGCCATAGATAGGTTATACAATACACAAGATTCTGACATTGTAACATTATACTAGTCAAAATTGTGGAATTGAATGAACCTATGCACACGGAAATTCTAATCTGGGATTGATTTTAATGGAAATACCCAATTTCCAGTAGGTCGATAAGGCTTTATCTTGAGACTATATACTGACCTATACTAGTCACTTCTATCATGCAGACAATAATAAAATTAGTAAAAGTTCAAAATGATTTTGTTCTTGATAAGCAGAAGATCAGGATGATCTCTGAAGCAAATAAACATTACCTTACATATAGCAATCAGATTATCCAATGTGTCATTAATCAACTTGAGAGCTGCATTGACCTTTTTAAGCTTTGGAGAGATATCTTTCCAGATAGGCAAATCCCAAACTGGAATTGGTGCAATACTGCGATCTTCTGCTTCTCTAAGCACTGTATATACAGCCTGAACAAGACAATATATCACAAGCACAGGTACAATTGCTGCTGTCAAAAATAATTAAAACTTGCAATAGTTCCAATAAAACAGATTAAACAAGTAAATTTGATCCAAGCAAAAGTACCTCCACGATACCAGTGTCTACAGTTAACGAGTCAAAATCATAATTAAATACAGCTTTGCCAATGATGTCTAATGTTAGACGGGAGAATAGTGATTCCATCTCTACATCTTCTCCATCAGTTGCAGCAACATCAAGCTTTTTGCACAACCTGTCGGTTGCTTTTCCAAATAAGCCAATCATAGCTGCTACGTACTACAATCAGCAATGGAAAATGATGACAATCGTAAAAATATAGAAGGATTTTGCCTTCTCACTTAGCACTACACAAATAGATAAACAAATTAAATAAAAGACTAAATTAGCTCATATATATTCAGCAAGAGGCCAACTAACAACATCAAGACAGAAAAATAATCCCCAAGAAGTAGAACAATTGCATTGATACCTTTTGATGCAATGCTGGTACAATGGCACGCCGCCTGACGCGCCAAATTTCTCCATCTGCAGGTATAAGTCCCTTCCCCATCACAAAGTCCAATATTTCAGCTAGGATACCCTGGAGATGGAGGAATCAGAAGATATCATCTTTCGAATTTTGAGTTGGTTATTTGTTCCTTCACCCTTTATATTCAACAAATTAATAGAGTACAGACAGCAAATTGATTTACCTTAGAATAAGCCTTAGAATTATCCTTCAGTATGTGTTTGGCTATTGATGGATCAGAAACTATTAAGAAAGACTGCAAACAATGTCAAATCATCAAACAATCATACAGAGAATCCGATTGAATTCAAAATGCACAAGTGGAAAAAATTAGATTTTGATGCAAATAAACAAACCTTGGGACCAAAAATCAACCGGAAAATTCCGCCATAAGTAAGGTAAAGCTCATAAAGCGGCATGAAGAATGGCTCATCCCGAATAGCACTGATGGATCCTTTTGCCTCTGGAATGCGAGGATAATCGCCCGTCCGTCGAGAGAAGAACTCAAGAAACTCCTTTGGTACACCCAATTTAGACAAACCATTTTTGAGCAATGACGAGAATCTACTCCAGAGAAAGAAAAAAAACATAAACTTAGCAACAAAAGAAACCAGAATAACTTTAAGTGCGTATTATTGATGCTAAAAACAGAAATGCGTTGTGTCAAAAGAACTTATCGACTTAAGTGGATAGCTAAAGTTCATGAACCTCAATAAGGAACAAATTGCTAACTAGATTATCGGCAAGTTTGTTGGAATGTACGCGTCCACCAGTGATCATAGGACCAGGTCCCTCGACAGAATTAAAGTGCAGAAAATAAATAGCACAATGTAAACAGGTACAAGAGTTTTATGTGGAAACCTCCTTGCTCAAGAGAGTAAAACCACGACCTGTCAACTGTTTTCACTAATCTTCTCAAGCAAACGTGAAACACAACACAGATTACAACCACAACCATGAGATTAACACCTTAATGCCACACTAAGTAATACTCCTATTACTTAATGAGCCTAAGCAATAATCCTACTGCCCACTAAACCAGCTACCTCTACTTGATCTAGACTTTAAGAACCCCACAAGGCTAACTCTAGCCACCAACTCCGATCTCCAAGACAAGAGCATGAACGAGCAGCAACTCTGCTGCACCACACATCAACTAACTCTAGTTGACACTCCTAGGCAACTCTACCCAAGAGAACATCAAAACAATGATATAAAAAGCTTGACTAAGACAAAGATGATTCGACTAACTAACTCTAGTTAATACGGCTCAACCTAAAGACTTAGACAAACAACTGATCTACTATCCTTTATAATTTAGGAGTAGATTTACAATTTAAGCACATAAGATACAAAGCTCCAAAGACAACAAGACGCTTCAGCACTCCATCAGGTCCCTTGTTGATATGAGCAGTGTTTTTCCTTGAAGATGGTCTTCTCTTTGTAAGCTTAAGAAGTTTGTTTGCCAAATCTTAGTTTGTGTTTTGTGTTAAGAGATTATATTAAATGAACACAAAACTCTTGAAAACGCTCCATTGGATGGGAGCCTGCTTCTCCAAAAGACGTGCACCTACCACATCAGAGGTGGCAACTTTTCTAACAGTTGTCTTGTAGTCTTTTCACATACGCAGTCTTGCAGGGACCAGGTCCCTTGCAATGTGTTCTTAGTGAGTTCTTGAGAAGACTTGCTAACTCTCTCTCTTTTTGAATGAATGGATCTGCTTGTTGTTTGTCATTTTGACTATCAACCAAAAAGAATTATTGTCCATTGGACAAACAACCTCGTCCATTTCTATTGGTGGAGTACGCCGACGACTTCACCAACCCACTGACAGGACAGCTTTACAGTTGTACATCATTATAAATCTGGACGAGAGAACTCTGCCAAGGACCGGGTCCCTGCATTTGTGAGAATCATCAAAACACCTAGAATATAACATTTTTCCCCTTTTTGATGATGACACACAAATATCCCTCACGCTGAGTTTATTCATTCATTGACTTTGTCGTCAGTCCCAATAACAAGGATCTGGTCCCTTGTTAGATCCCTAAGTTTGTTAAATCATCAAAACTTAACATCAGCTCTAAAATAACAAAGTTGCTTCAGTTTCCTGAACATCTGAATAAGGAAAAAATCTCTCTAAGAGGAAAAACCTGAAACAACTAGTCAGCTAGATAATACATGAATTGACATCATTAAGTGCTCCATAATTTACGATTGATGGTTGAACATGTGAAAAATAAAAGGTACACAGAAAAGAATTAAGAGAATGTATGGAGACTAATTTCACAAGCCTGATTCCTTATATAAGCACACTTTACAAAGTATATAACTGCATATTTCCAGTATGGGAAACTCTCAGAGAATAGATATGTAGACATAGCTATCAACATCTATGTTGCTCAGACTATTCAAACATGTTGATGGATGTGTGTCGAATGATTCGAACTGGGCACCACGTAAGTTTTGAGCATACCCTTGTCACTGCGCTACTAGTCTCCATTGGTTCTAAGAGTGTTCAAAATACTATATATACCAATATAAAGCAACATAGATGTACATTTAACTCTCTAGCTAACACTCATTGAGCTTATCACATACATGTGATTGATTCAGGGATTGGTGAAGTGCTTGATAAATATATCTACAAGATAATCATATCAACTTCAAAATTCCATGTCTCCTTACTTGGAATTAATCCTACCTTTTGTCAATTTGTGTAATTCAATGAATACAAATTAAATACGTTGCAAAGGAGATGAACATATGCATTCCAAATGTGAATATCCTATATAAACAGTGTCTTTGGTGAACATAATTCGCACCAAAACCAATACTAGCCATACAAAGATTATCCACTACAGTTAAACAAGACCAAAAAAAATAAAATTATAGTAAATCAACATACGTACCCAGATTGTTCAACAGTAAACTCGCCTGAAGCAATACGAGCAGATAATTCAGCTCGCCTTTTCTCTTCTAAAAGCTTTTCCACCTTTTTCACTCCTTCATCTACCGACTCAGGCTGTTTTCCATTTGAAGAACACCTAATTGTAAAATTTGATGCACTACCATTGAATTTAGGTGAGAAAGTGAGTCTAGATTTAGAGTAATGCTGTGCTGGAAATTGAAAAAGAGGAAGAGAAGAAGCCATGAAAGAGAAAAATGGAGATAATGAAGAATGCAGTTGACAATGTGGCGCACTCAACAACCACTAAAAACGAAGAGAGAAGTAAGTTGGAATTATGGAGTGTTTGTTAGTGTAAAGATACCGGCAGCCGTCTATAGGTATCTATTTTGTTTTGGTTATTACGCCAACTAACCAAATTATTTGAGATGCGTTTAGACCATATTTTGGATTTTCTGTTGTAAGTTGTAACTAATTTAGCACATGTCACATGGTGTGAACTTTACTATCTAAAAAGTTATTTGTGTCGAAAAAATTTATTGTTGACGTGTGGATAGTGAGTCCATTGTTTATTTTAAAGCTAGAATTAGAAGTAGAAAATAGAACTACAACAAAAAAAAGAAAAGAGAATTATATTGGTCCCAACATACGTAATAAATAGAGTAAAGACATAAATACACCATCAAAGTTGTCCCGTATTTTCATAAAGACACCTTAATTTTCAAAGTGTCCTATCACCCCACAGAACTATTTAATATCTTTGTAAATGGGCCATTATGACCCATTCCCTCGTCTATTTAGTGGCGCGTGTTGCTCACTCCCTATGATGAGAAAAGACCCGACCCGACCCTGTTCTTCGAAGAAAGTCATTTCTCCTTTTCTTTTCTTATTTCTCAATTTTCCCTAAAATCTAAAGAAATAGAAAAGTTTTCTCGTCGTGTTGTTGTTGATAATCTTGTTGTTTATGTGTCTTGGTGAAGATTCTTGGAGATTGAAGGTCTAAC
>NW_006238944.1:3134116-3151612 GCF_000226075.1 Solanum tuberosum
TTGTAAATGGGCCATTTTGACCCATTCCCTCGTCTATTTAGTGGCGCGTGTAGCGCACTCCCTATGATGAGAAAAGATCCGACCCGACCCTGTTCTTTGAAGAAAGTCATTTCTCCTTTTCTTTTCTTATTTCTCAACTTTCCCTAAAATCTAAAGAAATAGAAAAGTTTTCTCGTTGTGTTGTTGTTGATAATCTTGTTGTTTATGTGTCTTCGTGAAGATTCTTGGAGATTGAAGGTCTAACATGTTAGGGCTCTACATCATATGATAAAAATCTTCTCTTTTTTTTATTATTATGATTTTAGGGATTATTAAAATTTTCTTGTAAAAGTGTTGGAATCGAGCTCCTATTGTTGCCATTGTTAAGATATTGTTAGGATATTATAGTTTTTCGTTGTTACAGGTTGATCTTGCTATGGAAAAAACCATGAAATCAAAAAATTAGGGCTATTTTGGGTTTAAAATTGGGGAAGATGACATAAATTGATTATATAATTAATAATAAAGAAAGAAAATGACACGTGGCACTTTTAAATTGGTCCATGGCAGTGAAAACACGGAATGACGCGCCTCATGTGCGTGGTAACAACCCAGACGAGGGAATGGGTCAAAATGGCCCATTTACAACGATATTAAATAGTTTTGTGGGGTGATAAGACACTTTGAAAGTTAAGATGTCTTTATGCAAATACGAAACAACTTTGATTGTGTCTTTATGTCTTTTCTCTAATAAATATAAAAATGCAATAACAATAAATTGTGGGGTCCACAAGCCTTTCTTTTTCTTCATCCATCATCACATTCACAATTCACAAGTCACAACATTTGCTTCTGCTATATGATGGTTCTATTTAGTAGATTTTACAGGAATCTCATAGTGGATTCCTATGGTTAAAGAGCTTATTACATCTTATTTTTATTCTTTTTCAAATTAAAAAAATTCCTTAAATTTGGTGGAATTTGGATACATCTCGATACGTCGTGTTTTTATTTCGGATAGATCTCTCAGCGTCTTGATACATCGCGTCTATATTTCGGATACATCACTCAACGATCCGATATCGCATATGTCCCAATATATCGCGTTAATTGATGTATCCAATTGATACATCGCATGAAGTAACATCTTGATACATCACGTGAAGTGATGTATTCGACCAATACATCACATAAAGTGATGTATATGACTGATACATCGCGTAAAGTAATGTCCCGATACATCATGTATGTCATGATATATTGTGTAAAGTAATGTATTCGACTGATACATCGCGTAAAGTGATGTCTCCGACCTATACATCGCGTAAAGTGATGTATCTAACCAATACATTGCGTAAAGTGACTTCCGACTTCGCGTTAAGTAGGAATTTTTGTATTTTTTTCAAATCGAAGGAAATTTTAGAGAATATAGTAAAATAAGTGATGTATTTGGGTAATTTTTCCTTCTATTTATGCTGCTTCAAATAATTCTATTTTAAAAAATATTATTAGAAATAAAGGTTTTTCCACTATGGATTAATGAAAAAATTGTGTTTATCAAACATAGTTTTCTCACTCATTTTTTATCGAACTGAAATATACATGGTGAAAAACAATTTTTTCACTAGAATAGGAGAGAACTTTTAAATTTGTTTCCTTTCATACCGATTCAATCAAAATGTCGGGCACACATTTGGTAGGGTTGAGTTTCAGACGAAATCTAACAACATAAATTGTAAATAATGCTTTTCTTCAAACTTACAAAAAAACACAAAATTTTGAGAATTATATTTTTCTTTTTCCCCAACTAATTAGACAAACACATTTCATCTGTGGTCTGGCTCTGCATTCCATCAAAACCGATTTGAATTTTTACACAGCATATTTGTGGATTAGAACTAACAACAATTCTACTAAGGAAACAGAAGCAGCAAGCATTACACCATTTATTTCCCCTTTCCTGTTGAGTCTCACTTACATAAAATGAACCAAACATTTAGAAAGACAGAACGTAAATCAAGAAAAAACACCAAACATTATTATCAAGTCTTGGTCACCCTAGGTAACAGTTGAAAACAAAACCTTGTCTATATTATGCATCGGTTTTAAGAGAACCGTCTGGATGAAATGTACATGCCTTTTGTAAGGATCTAGAAGAAAATAAATAATATGGAACTTCACCCCCCAAACAAGACTGAATTATGTTCGGGTTTTGACAGTCTTCCACAGCTGCACCCACTCGACCATGGAATCAGCTGCACGGGTGAACACAGGATCTATTCGTCCCAGCTGCTCCTTCACGGCTGCTGCAATCTCAATCACACAATCTTCAGCTGTTTTTGCTGCCGGGGTCAATTTCATTGATTGGAAGAATGGAACAACTTCTTCCATCAGCTTCACCCCTTCCCACTCTTTCTTCAAACTCTCTATGGCATCACCTCTTTCTTTCCTCCACACATATGGAAGCCCAGTTTTCAAACCATATCCTAAGTGATCACATACTACCTTAACACACATTCCAGTCCATACATCCTCCACAGTTTCCCACCTGAACTTTCCTTCCTTTGCCAACTTGAAAGATGGCAGCAAAGCAGGTCCCACCAATTCGCGATCAAACGCTATATTGATTCCGCTCAGAGGCATCATGGCCCTAGCTGGTACAGTGAGGACAGCATCAACATATCGAGTGTTTCTCAGCTCCGGCTTGAGGGCTTGTGTAGGTGCATCAAGATCTGCTAAATTAAGCCACAGTCCACATGATAGAGCACACGAGACACCACTTCGCAAGCTAAATGGGTAGCCACGAACAAAATCAGCTCCTTTACAGAAAGGATCATAGAGGGTATTAAAGAAAAATGGGGTGGCAGGAGTCAAGAGGTTATTGATATGTTGTGCGATGGCATCGACTTGGATACCCTTAGTATCCTTAGCTGGAATGCAGTCATCATCAATTGAGATGATATATTTCTTCTTTGACAAGAGATAGCCAAAATATCGGCACGAGTAGCCAGAGAAAGTTGCAGCATTTGAAGGTCCAATAATTTGTTGAATATCAGCTTTTGTATAGGTATCATAATTAAATCCACCTGGAATTTTAAGTTCTCCTTTGACGTCAGGATCTTTGATAATAATCAGGTGAAATCGGGAGAATATTGCTCTCCATTCTTCCAGAAAAGAAGTAAGATCTGGTTCAATTGCAGCTATCACAATATCTACCTCATCATCTCTGACGCTGACTTGAGACATTTTTCAAGGCTAAAATAAGCAAAAGCAAGAACAGGATTTGTTGCCTTGAGAATGGAGAGAGCCTTTTGCAAAAATTGCTTGCTACCAAACAATATTAGAATTTCTCAGAGCATCCTGAAATAAAGTAGTTATAAAGATTACATCATGAATCATAATGCACTACAGAAGGATTTTTTAAAAAACACTTACTAGTAGGAAGCACAGGAGTAAGAACACATTGGATGTTAAATGCGCCAATTAGCGAAAGGATTTCTTCTTTTCCAGTTGCAATAAACAGCTTCAAAATCTTCTCATTTAGCTTCCCAGCTCTCAAGGTCCTCTGCCAAGAACAGAAAATTAAGACTGTTATCACATGTGAACCTACTCCAACATGATTGAGTATATGGATCTTCACAAAAATTTACAGAGTTTGTCATCATTAGATCTGCCCAAGGGAGGTTTTCCAGTTCTCGTTGGGGAGTTTCATAATTTTAATAGTGAACATATGGAGCAGTAACTGCATTAATAGTCCACAGCTAGTATATTGGTATAGTCTACAGTCTATATGTTGTAGAAGTTCAGACAGTGTCATATTGTTAAGATGCAACAAGAAGTGCAGGTGTGAGATATGCCTGCTAATTTTGCTTGGTGAATACCACTTGGAATACATAAAGATGACCTGCCACAGATTTACAGGTTGAAGTTCTAACATGTAAAGAATAGGTAGAAAAGTGACACAACTATGGCCAAGTAACTGCAGAAGGATAAATCATGTAACAAACTCGCCTAGTTCAGAATTCAGAAACATCAGCTACACCAAAAAAAAAAAAAGACCTTACTCATCGTTTGATTCATGCATTAACATGCCTACTTCTACTCATATAGATTAAAAGAAAGTAACTCTGCAACAGCTCATAGCTTGTCCGTGCAGATGATAACTGATTTCTTTTATTGGATCACTGTTTGAGTTCTGCCTTTCTAGGGCAAAGATGGAAAAAAAAATTCTTTCTTTCTCTATTTTGAGAGAATGCCAAACCCAACACATCAAAATTCAGTATAACTAAATAGCTATTCCCCGGCGATTCTTGCCGGCCAGCGCTTGGCTTGATGAACCCAATCCATGGTGTACATTTGTGAGCACTAGTACTTATGGGGTTGGAGAATGGAACCATGGTGTACAGTTGTGAGCACTAGTACTTATGGGGTGGGAGTATGGAAGACAATTACAGCTCTATTGCCCAAGCTGGAAGAAACTAACAGATGATAGTAGGAGATGTAAAAAGAATAAAATTCTTCAAGGAAGCTTGGAAGGAGACATTACCACTGATGGAGACCTTATGAAGTGTGGAGTGCACTGGAACTTTAACTGTCGGAGATTGCTGAATGAATGGGAGATTGAAAGGATGGCTAACTTGTTAGGTAGGATTGGTGATTTCAATGGGACCAATTCTGAACCAGACATCTTGAGATGGCGACAGAATAAAGATGGAGAATTCACTTTAAACAGGGCATTTAGAAAGGAATGCATGGTGCAGAATGGAGAGCAGCCAAAATTATGAAGAGACATATGGAAATGCCCCATCCCAACCATAGTAAAATGCTTCACTTGGTCGGTGGCTAAGAGAGTCTGTTTGACACATGAAGTTTTGAAGAGAAAACGAGCCATCAGTCTCCAGATGTTTCTTGTGCAAGGGAACAGATGAAACCAACAATCATCTATTTCTACATAGCAAATTCACTGCACAGATTTGGTCCTTATTTCTAAACCTAACCGAGACAAGATGGACTATGCATTGAACATACAGCAGACTTGCTAAGTTGTTGGATAAAATGAGGCGGAAACAAGAGTAAGAAGAAGTTGTGGAGGATAATCCCACAGTGTATCTGGTGAACAGTTTGGAGAGAAAGAAATGGGAAATGTTTCGAAGATAGATTCAACTCCATTTAAAAAGTAAAATGAAATTATATAGTATCTTTCTACTTTTGGTGTAAAGAAATGTGACTAGAGAATTTAGACCATTTTGTAGAATTATGAATATCCCTGTAAGTGTTTCTTTTTCTCTTTTTTCTTGTAACCAACACTTTTGATGGTCTCCCTGAGAAATACATAGTCACCCGTTTCAAGAAAAACAATATGGATAAAAGAAGAGTTGTAAAGAGCTTGACACACAAATTGAATGTTGACATCATTTGTCTTCAGGAAACAAAATTAGAAGGTGGTGTAAGGGAGAGCATAAAAGAGATTTGGGGAGGTTAGATGGGTGAGATTTGAATGCCTAGAAGCTAATGGTACCAGAGGGGGTATATTGATGTTATGGGATAATGGAATTTGGAGAGGGACCTCTTTTCAAATTGGTCCGTATACCTTAACTTGCAAGTTTGAGGCACACTTTCAAGATTTTGAGTGTCAGGGGTATATGCACCAAAAAACATTGCTATATTTCCAACACTCCGGATAGGCGGAAGGGTCTATGTCCATCCCCAATTTCCTTTCAATCCACATCGGAAAATTGAGGCTTTCTCTACTGGGAGTCATCAAAGGAGGAATGGGCATACGCTGGTTCGATAAGCCAAGGAAAAACAACCACCGCTTGGCTTGGTTTTGACACTCAAGCGACCCGCCCTGCTAAAGAAGATCGATGCAAAGGTTAGATTTCACCACCTCTATCTACCCAACTAGTACTATTTGATCTACAAAAATCCAACCTGGAAACTTTCTCTCCCCCAGAAACCCCTCTATCCCCAAAGCCCCTTTACTAGGTTGGGCAAGCTTTGATGCCCCTACTCCCAAAAAGAGATAGGAGCAGTTAGGGGCTTGATGGGTGACCTTTGGCTGTTTGTGGGACTTCAACATCCCAAGATTTCCTTCAGAAAAGTAGCAGGAGATTTCCAACTATGGTGAACTCAAATTTTATAGAGGATATGACATTCATAGAACCCCAACTGGAAGGGGGCCCTTCACCTGGTTCAAGGGTGATAATCATATGATTGCTTCAAGAATTGACAGATTACTTTTTTTTCAAAAGAGTGGGATGATAGATTCAGTAATATCACATAACTTCTACAAAGAATTGAATCTGATCACATCCATATATCACTGCAATGTGGTGCCTGGGAACAGAACAAATCCTACTTCAAATTTGAGAATTGGTGATTGAACACTAAAAGTTTTGTGGACAGCATTAGAGAATGGTGAACCTCTTTTGAGTTTGCAGGCAAGCCTGATTATATTCTGGCTTGCAAGCTCAAAGCACTTAAAGGCAAGCTAAAGGAATGGAGTAGAAGCAGTAAATTCCAGGGAACTTGGGATTTCAAAGGCTCAGATTTTGAATCAACTTGCTACAATAGATGTTGTCCAACATAATAGACCACTGTCAAATGAGGAATCAAGCCACCGTTCTGATGGAGTATGATGAACACATCAAAAATGAAGAAAAAACATGAAGACAAAGATCTAGAGCTCTGTTGGCTTCAAGGTGACAAAACTTCCATAAAGTGACCAATGCACACAAGAGAAGCAATCAGATAAGTCAATTAGTGATACGAGATGTAAAAATGGAGGAACCAGAAGGAATTAAAAGAGTGATCACTGAATTCTAGCAAAATTTCTATTCTGAAATTATTGAATGGAGATCTGCCAACAGTCTAAGCAATCTTATCAACAGCCCTACCAATTCTGAAGAAGAGAGAATCACTACAGGGTGTCTTTGAGGAACATGAGGTGCTTACTTGCCTGAAGATGAAGATGTGTGCCATGGATAAAGCTCCTGGCCAAGATGGCTACACAATGGGTTTCTTATCAAATGTTGGGAGATAATTGATCATATCATGGAAACTTTCCCTAATGACTAATGAAGTGCACTCTCCTTTTGGAGTCAGTTTGTGGAGATCTATAAGATTATTGTGCCTTTTTATGAGGAATCACACCTCCATAAAGGTGAACAATGAGTACAAAACATCATTTTGGGAAGATGATTGGTTGGGTAGGGGGTGTCCGATAGATTTACCCCTTAAAGGCTATGCAACATCAGATGACAGTAGCAGATGCATGGTCCTCGCAGAGGTGGAACATATTACTCAGAAGGAATTTAAATGACTGATAAGTGGATACATTGACTGAGTTTTACAAAAGCTAGAAGATTTCAAAAGTTTAAAGTTTACAGAGGGTACAGATTGTTTATGCTAGAAAGAAGACAGTACGGGACTCTTTAAAGTAAGTTCAGCTTACACGTTGTTGAATCAAGACAATCAACAGATAGCTCATTGGTCCTGGAAACACATTTGAAAAGTGAAAATATCTTTCAAGGTCTCTTGTTTCACATGGTTATTAGCACATGAAGCTGCTTTGACCCAAGATAATCTTAACAGGAGAAAGATCCTCCTTTGTTCAAGATGCTTTCTTTGAGGGGAAGAACTTGAGACAATCAGCCATCTATTCTTATGTTGCAAGGTTACAGATCAGCTATGGAGGATTTTTACCAACATCAAAGGTATAGCACGAACAATGCCCAGGAAGATAACTGAGGTTCTCCTTTGTTGGGAGGAGGCTGAGCAGGAGTTGTAAACAAGGATAGAAGAAGGATTGTCCCAGCTTGGATATAGTGGACAATCCGGAAAGAAAGGAATTCCAAATGTTCTGAATAGCAGTTCAGTACAAAAAATCAAATTGAATTGCATTAGACTTCTGTTTCTGGTGTAGACAAATCTACATAGAAGATACTAGTTGATCATAGATATCCTAGGATTCTGCTAGGTTTTGATCAGCTGTTCTTCCTTTACCTTGCAAGTATGGTTTCAGCACAACCTATGTGTTGTTTTGGTCAATATACAAATGTTACTTCATCAAAAAAAAAATGCTCCAAAATTTATCCAGAACAAGTCAACTAATACTACAGTTGGAGCTGAAAGTTGGTTGTCCGGTTCAGGTATAACTTCCTGTTACTTGGTCATAGCTGATAAATTGGAGCAGTGACACAACTATGACCATGTCTGTACATGTTTGATAAATAGCTTTTAACATGGAAAGAGACTAAGTGGGCAGTGTTTTATTTGCATACATGTTGCTGTAGCCTAATGCTTGGTCATCAAGTGATGACATATGAGCACTTGTCATTAACTGGATGACATAAGTGTTGAAGTCATATGCAATAACTTGACCACCAAGTCCACACTTTAGATGAGCTCAACTTTGCTCAAATAATTTTAAAATATCCTACAATCCCCAATATATTTTCAAATAATTTTGAAATAGAGGACTCGACTTGCTCAACTTTGCTCAAATAATTCGGGCGACTCCTCTAAAGGGATTCGCTAATGGCACAAGAGAGTTTTCCGTTAGTGCGCTCCGGAAAGAAGGAGCAAAGGCGAAAAAGCTCATAATGTTATTACCGGACTCCATTTATTGAATTTGGTCTAGCTATATTACAAGCTTCTGTTTTTACGATCTTAATCTAATTATAGTAGACAACCTACTTTCTTAATAAAGAGAAGTTGGGGACATAGTAAACCTCCTACTATAAGAGCGATTCCCTGGGACTGGAAGGGGAAAGATTGAATTTTGAAAGACTGAGCCCCCGGCTAGCAAGATCGGGAGGGTTAGTGTTAATTTTGAAATAGAGGACTCGACTTGCTCAACTTTGCTCAAATAATTTTAAAATATCCTACAATTCCCCATTTATTTTAAAACAATTTTAAAATAGAGGACTCGACTTGCTTAATACTACTTCAAAAACTATTTCTGACACTATCAATGTCGGTACTAATCCTATTTCTCCAATTCCGATTGACCATATGTCAAACCATTTTCGAACGTGTCAAATATTGAAATTTTCGCTAATGAAAATTTCAAAAGGTCACAAGAACAAGTTTTTTCATTGTTCTATGTTCATGGTATTGCACATGCATTATTACATCCACAACTTGGTGCAAACGTTGATAACAAAATTCTGGAATCATGGCAATATGCCAATAAGGTATGTCGTCATACCATATTACAAATTATATCTAACGAACTGCAGTATACTGTAACTGCAAAGAAGCAAAAGTTATTTAGGAAGCCTTAATTAAAAAGTTCATTGATGAAGCTGCTACCAAACAAATTTTGTGGTCGAGAGATTTTATCAATGGCAAATGAGTAACGAGAAGGAGATGAAAATTCAAATCAATGAATATCAAAAATTGTTTGAAGACTTGAAGGTCGAGGGGATCACTCTACCAGAAATATTTGTTGTTGGTTGATTGAAAAATTGTCCGACTCATGGAATGATTACAAAAATAACTTAAAGCATAAGACGACAAATTTCACTATTGAGGAAATTGTGACTCACACTCTAATTGAAGCCACCAACAAAAAGGAGACATTCAAAGCAAAGGAGTTGGCATTCAAGGCAAACTTAATATAAGGTCAAAGCATCGATAACAAAAGGTATGGTATTAAGTCTCAAGGTTACAAGTCTTATATTCCCAATATTAAGTAAAAGAAAGGCTCTTATTTTACTTGTGGAAAATCAAGTCAACATATTGCACAATGAAGGAAGAGAACAAAAAATTACAAAGAAAAAAATTATCTCCTAAAGGATAATTTAGCTGAAGGAGATGAAATTATTGCAGTTGTCATTTCTCAAGTAAACATTGTAGCACATATAAAGGGATGGGAGTAGACACTGAGGCTACTCGGCACATTTGTGCAAATCGAGAAGCATTTGCCTCCTATAAATTAATAGGAGATGATAATGACATGGTCTACCTTGGGGACTCAAGAACTACTAAAGTCTTGGGTAAGGATAAAGTACTCCTAAAGCTCACTTTGGGAAAAACTTTAGCCTTTATGGATGTGCTACATGTTCCTACGATGTGGCAAACCTGATTCCCGTAGCCTTGCTTAATAAATCTAGAGTGGAAGTGTCATTTGAATTTGATAAGATCATACTGACAAAAAATAATGTGTTTGTGGTGAAAGGCTATTGTAACTCGGGACTTTTTGTACTTAATGTTTATGATGTTGTGAATGAAAAAGCACCTACTCATGCTTACATGAAAAAGATACGACTCAACAAAATTACAAAATTAGTTATCATGACCCAGTATTTAATAATCCGGCTGTACAGGACTAGGTCAAAATGCATAAAGGATTATTCTCCTCCTCTTACCAAAGTATGAACAACAAATTGCTGAATTAAGATCATCATCTTCTTCAAAACAAAATAAGTGAATTAACATTATCTTGTTCAGCAAAAAAAGTCAGATAAAATTACCCAAGTTCAAGCTTAAACATAAAAACCCCACTTCCTTTCTCCCTTCAGTCTGGATAGATACATCACATACTAACAGTCAAACTGAAATAACTCAAAAAGTCTTTACAAATCGACCACACGAAAGACAGGCAAAAATCCTTTCAGCACTGATGATAATTGAACACCACATACAACTAAATAGCAAGGGAAACCCATGAAAGGAAAACCCAAAAAATGCAGAAACCAGATCCCATCACAGAAAATTTACACAAGTATACTCATAAATCCAAAAAGATTAAAACATGCCCCAAAATTAAAAGATACACAACAAGTGCACTAGCTACAAAAAAACAAAATCCTAAATGCAGAAGGGATCAATCTCCTACTCTTACATAACAAAGTCTAAACAACAAATTGCTGAATTAAGATCATCCTATATTTATAACAAAATAAGTGAACTAAGGTTAAGCTAAAAAAAAAAAAAAAAAAAAAAAAAAAAAAAAAAAAAAAAAAAAAAGTCAGATAAAATTACCCAAGTACAAAATTAAACATAAAAACCCCCCACTTTCTTTCTCTGTTCAGTCTGGATAGATACATCACACGATATAAGAAAAGAAATTCCAAGAATCCGATCATAGCACAATCAAGTTAGATAAAGAGAGAAACCCATAATCATACTTGATAATCAGAAGAAGAAAAAACCCATAAAAAGAAGAGAGTGTGTTACCAGGAAAAGGTCTTCAAGAATGTGTTCAGGTAAGAAAGAGAGATCAGAATAGGATGAGATATGAAGAAGGGCAGAGTCAATAGCGAGAGAAAGAAGGGAAGGCGGGTCGGTTCTCATTCATTTAACCCTTAAATTACTCCGATACTTTCTCTCTCACATACTCTCTTACACATGTGACTCACTCAACCCAACAAAGCACTTGTTTACATCTAAAGATTTGTATGTATGTATGTTAATGGGAGAGAGAGAAAAATGGTGTTGGAAGCTACCAGGAAATTCGGAAAACCAGTATCGGAAGCTGCTTCTTCAAAATTTCAGAAAATCAATATTTGGATCTTATTAATTATTTCACTAACTATTTTATAATTTAGAAATTCACATGACTAAGCCAAATATCATATATTTTTATTCTCTTTCTAGTATTTAGTGCTCGTAATAAAGTTGTGCCTAAATTTGAATGAGTTTTTGGCTAAAATCATCCCTCAACTATGACTCAAATCTAATGTACATCCTTATATTATCTAAGTGGGCAAAAAACATCTTTATACTATCCAAAAAATAACAAGAATCATCCTTCAATCCATTTTTGTTAAGAAACTGATTGAACTAATAAAAATATATATTTTTTAATTTGGTCATGTCTTAGCCACGACGAGAAGATCAATGTTACCTAAAAAGAATAAGGATATGAATAGAAAATTAATATTTTATTCTCATAATTTAAATTTTGTGTGTTGTTAGTTTATATGTTTTTTGCATCATCAAGTAAATTGTCTTGCAACAATACATAAGTTTTTGAAATATTTATATAGTAGGTTCCGATGGTTAGAAAGACTATGCAAAAAAAATCATTTTAAAAATATTATGTGCAACTATTTAGAGATTCTCTTTAATAAAAAATATATATAGTACGTATATACAATGCAATTCACATTTTATACAATATATAAAAATACTGGAAATTTAGTGAAATTATGTAGGCGTTTTGTTGTGAAAATTAAATAATAATTACTTTATTTGAAAATTTTGAAGTTGGAGTTGTATTTTTACAAAGAATATTTAGAATTTGAATATATTTTGTCTGAATATGATTTAAACCCTCAATTTCTAAAAATTAAAAAAAATCACCCAACTTGACTAGCTTAATCATGTGTACATATATTCATTTGACTTGACATATTTTTTGTTGGTGGCGTGAGTTTCTTAAAAAAATAGACAGAAGGATGAATATTGCAACTTTTTGAATAGTGTAAGGATGTTTTTTGTTCAGTTATATAACACAAGGATGTACTTTAGGTTTAGGTTATACTTCAGGGATGATTTTAGCCAAAAACTCAAATTTGAATTGTGCACTACGATTCATTTGGGGGTGACACTCCCAACAGATTTTTCCATACCCAAGGCTTGAATACGAGTCCTTTGGTTAAGAGTGGAGCAGTTTCGTTATTGCACCATAAATCATGTTGATAGCCAACACCGTATTAATTTTTTACAATGATAATTTACATCATTATCAGCTACGAAACATAGTCTTAATTAGGGGTGACCATGATATGGTCAGCGGCGTACGCAAAATTTTTTGTAAGGGGTGTCACCTTTTAAAATGAAAAACAATAAATAAAACTATGTGAGTCATATTTAATTTTGAAAAAAAAGAACAAAATATGAATAAAGTACAATTTGCACCCATTACTATACCTTTTCTAAAAAGAAATATTTTTTAAAAATTATTAAAAAAATGCATGAGTATTTTTTTATTTCGAAATGTATTAAATTAATAATATTAAATGTTTCATACATTGTTCTTAATTAATTTTATTGGTGAAAAAGAAGGTGAAAGAAAAAAAACACAAAAAATAAGCTTATAAGAAGGGTGAATGAAGAACATCAAATGTATAAAAAGAATGACAAGTTCAAGAATTGAACACATGACCTCTACCTTAGAACTAAGACATCAAATGTGTAAAAAGAATGACAAGTTCATGAATTGAACGAGTGACCTCTAGCTTAGAACTAAGGTGCCTGACCAACTAAGTTGAGTGTACGCTTGTGTTATGAAGTGTCATTGTATATAATGTATTTGCTTTTATTTTTTTTGCCTTTAGTTATATATGTATATTTAGTAAATTTTTCCGACGAAGCAATGTCACATGACACCCCTTGGACCTACGTAAATTTGTCCATGGATATGGTATATATCGAATTACCATATCATGTAGCATTTTTTACAGCATTATCCCTAAAAAGAAAGATAAGATAAATATGTTAGAACTAGAGGACAAAGTCAAGAATAAATTATATTAATTTTTTTTAGGAAAATAAAAATAGTTATTCTTCTTGAGAAAGAAGATGAAGTCCATTGAGGGGTGTCAATGGTTGTAGTAAAAAAATGTAACTATACGGCTAGTAGGATTAGAACACATGACCTCAAGTGAGGTTTCAAAACACCTTAATCACTAGACAAAACATTTAACTTATATTAAGAGTTCTCAACACTTTATATATATATATAACTTGAAATATATATATACTAAGTAATTTTCTGACAAAGGGGTGTCGCTTGACACCCCTCGATAAGGGTGGGTCCGCCCTTGCATGTAAACATCTCATAACTTGGAAAATAAACAACCATCACCTACCCAAAAGAATTTCATCTTGGTATAATCTGATCACTCATAATTACCTTTTCCAGGATAACATCAAACAATCACTACAAGATTAACATTAACAAAGTCAATCCATCCTCAGCCTTAAAGACAACTAACCATACATTCAATCATCCAGATTTCATATCCGAAGGCCTATAATGCAATATCCGACAAACCACAGGACACAATATAAGTAAAAACATGTATACAATTGAGTTAAGAAAAATATAGTATATCTGGACGTTAAACTATTGTTGAATAACTTTAAACCAAATTATATGGCTCCGTGGGGCGATTCCTAACGAACGTAGACCGGAATTTCATGGGTGTTGACCTTCCTTGCACTGAAATTCCCCCCTCCATTGTTCTCAAGTTTAAAGTGGCCTAGCAGAATTTCTGAAATATCCCTAACCTATTTCACCACTGAAATAGGTGAGGTCAATTAAAAGAAATTGTGTTTTTCGAGAATTACCCCCTGCCTACCTCGCTATAGCGACTGACCTGCCGCCATAGCGGAAATGTTTCTACTATGATGGGATGACGTTAGCCCGGGTCAACTTTTAAATTTTGCGATTTTGTTGTGTCACCCCAATTTTAAATTGTCGACATACTTCAAAAGATTTCAGGACTCCACATGAGGTGCCCCTAGAATAACAACAGATCATATGTCATTACAACCAACTATATACTTTGCATTAATATTGCACAAAACTGTATGATACTCAAAATTATGATAAGTCTATCGACTTATTTTTACCCCGAATCTTCTTTAATTAAAATTTTTGCATCCCTTATTTAAGATCTTTTACTTTGTGAAGTAACTGACAAAGATTAAGGGTCATGATAATTAAGTAAGAAATTGATGATTCTGTTTTATTCATTTGCTCAAATATTTCTAATAATTTTATTATTTTCACATTTCTTTACGTAAGTTTTACTATTTAAAATCACTTAGAAGGGCAATTGAATTTGCAAAGTTTATGTGATCTTTTACTTGAGTATGACATTTCTCTCTAGTTAAGAATTATTTACTCGTCATTGTTTATTATTATTTTTTCTTATTTTAGTTTTTTTTTTCCTTGTAGCCATAGTCATAGAATATTATGTTGATCTTCTTAAAATTGTTGGGGATAATGGCATTACCATTGCATTTGAATTGAAGACGTCATGATATGTTGAAAAACAGATAGAAAGGGAGTGAATGTTTTGAAGGGAAATATTTTTTTATCAAGATGGATGTATTACAATGAAAGAAAGACATATTTATGTTTGTTTACACAATGTCGGTAATTTTTATACTATAATTTATATTTTAAGTGATGTAAATAAAAGAGATATATCTTCCGAAGATGTTTGGAATGTAAATATTTCCTGAAGATTATAATATCAAGGATAGAATTTTTTATACTATTTTTTTTTGTAAAGTATTGATAGAGGTGATACTCGTAAGTGATTTTCAGATTCAATGTTAAATTTTCTGTGCTTTTCTTTTTGTTAAAATATATATGTCATTTATGCTTATAGAGAAAAAGTTATGTAGATTACAATTAAATACCTATAATTTATTTCATTTACACTATATATTAGAGATATGGAACACACTATTATATTTATCATATGTAAATGAAAATAAAATATTGTCTTAATGAAATATTATAAATTTTATTGAATTCTTTACTATATATAAAGTCTTTAATCGAGTTTAAAAAATATAAAACACATTAGTTTAACTTGCATTTTTACCCTTTATATTTTGTGTAATGTATTGTTTGGTGTAATATATATATAAACTAGATAAAAGAAAAGTGATGTGGCACCTCTCTTTTTGGTTAAGATTCTATTTGTCTTTTTTGTAATTTTTTTGAATTTTTAGCTAAATTTTTGGATCAATTAATTAATATAATATTCATAAATTAATGAAAAAATAATCTCATCAATGAGTATTGTCGTTATAACCTTTCATAATCCATATTTATTTTATAATAATTCAAATTTATGAAGAATAAAGAATTTATAAAGCCTTTACAAATGAAGTTATAAATAATTCATATGATCTATAGATATATGCATACATAGATGCAAAATAGAGTAAAAATTATGTATTTTGTTGTTTTCTTTAATTTTTCATTTCCTCTAATACATTGTCACGACTCAAAAATGGACGTGATGACACTTCTCTATTCCCACCAAGACATGTGTCATCATGTCCGTTTTTGGGTCGTGACAAATGGTATCAGAGCCCTAGGTTCATAGGTCTCACGTGTGTACAAGTCAAGTCTAAGTAGAGTCTTGAGGATCAGTACGTAGACGTCTATACTTATCTTCAAGAGGCTACAAAGATTGTTAGAAAACTTCCTTTTATTCATTCATTATTTTCATGTGTGGTTACCTTCGCTAGTGTTGAGTTTCTGCGTTTTGTTCTGGCAGATGCCGAAGACCAGAGCTTCTGTTTCCACTAGTAGAGGGGAGGCAGTCCCCGAGCCTGTTATTGAGGCCCAAACTAGGGATAGAGGTAGGACCCGAGCTAGAGGTCGTTCTCGTAGAGTAGCACCCGTTAGAGGTCGTGCCTGTAGAGCAGCACCAGCCAGAGGTCGAGCTAGAGAGGCTTCTCCTGAGCCACAATTTGACATTGTTGAGGACCAAGTTCCTCCGGAGTTTGGAGTTCTTTTTTTCAAGAGACTTTGTTGAGGATGCTAGGTGTGTTAGAGAACATTTCTTTGAGTAGTGCGACAGGTACGCCACAGGGTGCTTCTTATTACCCGCGGGAGTCCTGCTGCCATTAGCACCTTTTTTAGTACTCCTTGAGCTAATCCCTTATTATTTTTTAGCATTAAGCTCGTGCTCAGATGAGGGTAGGGGCGCAGACCCTATGTGAGCAACAAACTCGGAGTATTCATGTTCAAGCGAGCCCGCCACCAGTGGTTCCCGCGCCGATTTTTGGTGCACAAATTACTCCCAAGGTTATTGTGATAGCGGTTGATCAACAGGTTTATAAGAGGTTTTAGAAGATGAAACCACTCCAGTTTCAGGATGGTAAGAACGAGGATGCTTATGAGTTCTTGACTTTGTGACATGAGATGTTTGAGGCTGTAGGTATGGTGGATGCTCGTGGTGTCCGGTTTGTTGCACTTCAGCTTTGTGGTCGTGCAAGATAATGGTGAAGGACTTTTGTGAGGTCTAGACCATCTCGATCTCCTCCGTCAGAGTGCCATGTGTTTTGTAGTGCTTTCCAAGACGATTTCATTCCTTGGGGCATGAGTGATATGCTCAAATTACACCTCCCTAAAGAAGCATAAGCGGTCATTATCAAGTAAAGAACCCAACTTGTAGGTTGGGGTCGATCACACGAGGAAAATGATTTAGACTTTAATTTAACCAACAATTATATTCGATTAGTCAAATTACTTTCAGAAACAAGTAATAAAAAGGGGGGGTTTTGTGAAACAAATTATAAGAATTTAATAAGTAATCAGTAATCAAAACTCAATTTTGGTTGTTATCAAGATGAGAGAAATAACTAGGGTATACGTGTCCCCCACAAGCTCATAACGCAGTAATCCTAGTAGTAGCAATCCTTTCCTAGTGTACTACATGCAAAGTGATAAGTTAGGTATCTCTAAATCCTTGGTCCGACATTTAAAGAATTTCACCCCACACCTTGGTCCGGCTACGTGTGTATAATTTA
>NW_006238944.1:3151870-3152868 GCF_000226075.1 Solanum tuberosum
TTGATACGTTCAAATTACACCTCCTTACAGAAGTATAAGCGATCGTTATCAAGTAAAGAACCCAACTTGTAGGTTGGGGTCGATCCCACGAGGAAAATGGTTTAGACTTTAATTTAACCAACAATTATATTCGATTAGTCAAATTACTTTCAGAAACAAGTAATAAAAAGGGGGGGTTTTGTGAAACAAATTATAAGAATTTAATAAGTAATCAGTAATCAAAACTCAATTTTGGTTGTTATCAAGATGAGAGAAATAACTAGGGTATACGTGTCCCCCACAAGCTCATAACGCAGTAATCCTAGTAGTAGCAATCCTTTCCTAGTGTACTACATGCAAAGTGATAAGTTAGGTATCTCTAAATCCTTGGTCCGACATTTAAAGAATTTCACCCCACACCTTGGTCCGGCTACGTGTGTATAATTTACTAACCCTTACCTTTACCTCATATTAGACATCATAATCGATGTTTGGCTTAGTTATTACTTCGCACCAATAGACACTAGACTATTAGATAGTACCACACTAAATCTATGTTGATAATTCTTTTCTTGTTGATTACCTTCTTGGTCCGGCAAGTAGCAACAAGGCGAGTTCTAACGCGTGCACTCATTAAAAAGACTTCTAAACGAAAGAAATATCAATGTATGCAACAACACTATTCAAGAATTGCTTATTTACTATTCATACTTTGTTAATCGTTCATGGTTCCCACAACCCTAGTTGCAGGGTTTAGTTACCCATAATCATATGAACACAATTCATTGTTTTAGATGAAAGAATTATGAACTTATGTAAGAAGAATAATAAACCCAGAATTTCAACTTGAATTGCACCACCCAAAATCTTCAAACGAACTTAGGAAATTAATAATTGCTAGGTTTGCAAGAATAATCTCTCAAGTCACAAAATAGAACTAAAATAATAACGTCTAACCCCTAAAAATGAGGTTTACATGCCCTATTTATAGAAAACAACTCCTAAATAAAAAAGGAAAC
>NW_006238944.1:3152945-3185050 GCF_000226075.1 Solanum tuberosum
GAAAGTTTGTTCAGGCACGCATCTTCATTCCACGAGACTGATTCACGGACCGTCAATGTATCTACGGTCTGTGAGTCCCTTCCGTCACCCAGGACTTAGGCAATATTTTCAGCTTCCAAAACTCAACTTTTCTGAAACAAACGATGGACCACCAATACGTACCGTAGATCGATCTACGGTCCATCGATCCCTCTCTGTAGCTCCACACTTAGAATCTTCAAAAATCAGGTACCAGAACCCTCACAGTATCGATTACGAATCAACAGTACTGTCTGTAGATCAATCTACGGACCGTCAATGGGCACCGTGGTTCTACACTTTGTCAGATTTCCCTGATTTGCTTTCCATGTCTTGGCTGCTGATCTACGACCACCATCTACGGAGCGTCAATGGACCTACGGTCCGTAGATTCCCTTTTCTGCATTTCTTTTAGTTGTCTCTTTAATTCCGCGCATGAACATCTTTCCTGCAAAATATGATAAAAACACATAAAAACCAATACAAAAAGGCCCTAGACACACACATCTTGTAAGTGAAATGTATTTGAAATACCGTAAACTCATGGTATATCAATGAGAGAGGAGAGTCGTCTGAGATTTGAGAGTTTGACTTAGGATAGTCTGTCTGTGACCAAGTATGAGGCCCGTTTCTGTGAGCTTTCTAGGCATGCTTTGACTATTGTCACGGAGGAGGCAAAGAGAATTCACAAGTTTGTGAGAGGGTTGAATTTCTCCGTCAGATCCTATTTGTTTAGGGCATCTAGAGAGGGGGCTTCATTCCAGTCCATTGTGAGCACCGCTAAGGATGCGGAGTTGATGGTTTTAAAGGAGTTTGGGGAGCCCAAGAGGGCCTGTTCTTTTGGTCAGTTTTCTGGTGCCTCATCTAGAGGTAGAGGTTTGCATAGAAGTAGTAGCTCCTTTCAGCGTCGTGGACCGGTTCATGCTTCTATTCTAGTCGTTGAGAGTTGACAGTCAGCCCAAGGATTATATGGTTCTAGCCAAGGTGTCCATGGTAGTTCATCTGGTTCACAACAAATATCCATGTCGAGATATTGCCTTACTTGTAGTGATCCAGGTCATATGATGCGACAATGTCTTCTAGATTCTCATTCAGGACATGAGCGTTCTTATTCAGCTGCTCCAACCAGGAATTCAGCGCCTCTGGCTAGGGGTTGAGGCAGAGTTTAGTCCGGTAGAGGTGGCAGGACTACTGGTAGGGGTACTCCAGCTCTGTAGGGTGGAGGTAGAGGTTCTAATCAGACTGCACCAGTGTTATGCTTTTCCAAAGAGGCCTGAGGCTAAAATTTATGATGTTGTGATCACATGGATCGTCCAGTTTGCCATCGACCTGCGTCTGTATTATTTGATCTGGGTTCTACTTTCTCGTATGTGTCTACCTATTGTGTTGTTTGGTTTGATGTGTTGTCATATTTCATGCATGTGCCTGCTCATGTTTCTACACCAGTGGGTGAATCAGTGATGGATCGTGTATCGATCTTATCTCATTTCTTTGGTCAGGTATGATACTTAGGTAAACTTGATCATTTTGGGAATGGTAGAATTTTACATTATCTTGGGTATGGATTGACTTTCTCCGCATCATGGTATTCTTGATTTTATGCTAAGACTGTGAATTTAGTGATGACGGGTGTCCCGAGAGTTGAGTTAACTGGTGCTAGTGGTTCTTACCCTAGCAAAGTTATCTCCTTCATTAGAGCTCAGAGATTGGTTGATAGAGGGTGTTTGTCCTACTTGGCTTTCATTCGAGATACTAGCGTTAAGCCTTCTCCCATGGATTTTTCTCCCGTGGTTCGAGAGTTTGTAGATGTGTTTTCTTCTAATCTTCCAAGCATTCCTCCGAATAGAGATATTGATTTTGCTATTGACTTGGAGTTGGGCACCAAGCCCATCTTTGTTCCTCATTATCATCTACTCCCACTGAGTTGAAGGAATTGAAGGATCAGTTACAGGATTTGTTGAGTAAGGGGTTTATTCGCCCTAGTATTTCTCTATGGGGTGCTCCGGTGTTGTTTGTGAGAAAGAATGATAGATCCATGAGGATGTGTATTGACTATCGACAGTTGAACAAAGTGACAATGAAGAACAAGAACATTTTCATCGTATTGATGATTTGTTTGATCAGCTTCAGGGTGCATATTTGTTCTCCAAGATTGATTTGAGATCTGATTATCACCAGCAAAAGATTAGGGCATTGGATATCCCTAAGACAGCATTCAGGACTCGTTATGGGCACTATGACTTTCTTATGATGTCTTTTGGTTTGACTAACGTCCCTCGATCGTTCATGGAGTTGATGAACGGGGTGTTCTGACCTTATCTGGATTTCTCTGTGATAGTGTTCATTGATGATATCTTAGTGTTATCCAATACTGATGAGGATCATGATCGGTAATTGAGGATTGTACTCCAGAGATTGAGGAAAGAGAAGCTTTATACCAAGTTCTCAAAGTGTGAGTTTTGGCTTGATTTTGTGGCCTTTTTGTGACACGTGGTGTCCAAGGAGGGTATTCGGGTAGATCCAACCAAGATTGAGGTAGTGAGAAGTTAGACTAGACCCACATCGATTACTAAGATCTGAAATTTTGTGGGACTGCAGGCTATTACCGACGATTTATTCATAGTTTCTCTACCATCGCATCTCCTTTGACTAGATTGACTCGACAGAGTCTGAGTTTCCAGTGATCTGATGAGTATGAGAAGAGCTTTCAAAAGCTCAAGACTTTGTTGAGGTCAGCTCTCATTTTGACCTTACCCAATGAGGGTGTGGTCTGTACCGTGTATTATGATGCTTCAGGAGTCAGATTAGGTGATGTTCTTAGGCAGAATGATAAAGTGATTGCCTATGCCTCTAGACAGTTAAAGATTCGTGAGAGGAATTACCCTACCCATGATTTGGAGTTGACAGACATAGAGATTGTGCTTAAGTTATGACGACATTATCTGTATGGGGTTGATTATGAGTTCTTCACAGACCATCGAAGTCTTCAGTACATTTTCAGTTAGAGAGATCTGAACTTGAGGTAGCACAGATGGCTTGAGCTACTAAAGTACTATGACATCACCATCTTGTATTATCTCGGGAAGGCTAGTGTGGTGGCCGATGCTTTGAGTAGGAAGGCATGGAAAATATTTCCGCTATTACTGTAAAGAAGAGACCATTGTCTAGAGATGTTCAGAGGTTAGCCAACTGTCTCGTTCGATTACGAATTTCTGAGGAGACGAGTGGCTTGATTGCTTTTATTGAGGCTTGTTCTTCCTTAGTTAAGCAAATTTGTGAGCGCCAATTTGATAACGAAAAGTTATTTCTCATTTGAGACAATGTGATGAGAGGGGAAGCCAAGGAGGTTGTCCTTGATTCTGATGGTGTCTTGTGGATTGTAGGTAGGATTTGTGTGCCCAAGATGGGTGAGTTGATTAGACTGATTCTTGAGGAGGCCAATTGTTCTCGATATTCCACCCATCTAGGTGCGGCAATGATGTATCATGTTCTGAGCTAGCACTATTGATAGTATGGTATGAAAAGGGATATTACAGATTTTGTTTCGATGTGTTTGACTTGTCAACATGTTAAATGTGAGCACCAACAGCCTGGAGGTATATCTCAGGGGATGCCTATTCCTACTTGGAAGTGGGAACAGACCACTATGGACTTTGTTGTAGGACTACCTACCACCGTGGGTGGTTATGACTCCATTTAGGTAATTGTTGATAGGTTGACCAAGTCCGCTTATTTTATCCCAATTCGGGTGAAGTATACGATGGAGAAGTTAGTCGAGCTTTATATCAACTAGATTGTGCGACTACATGGGGTACCAATTTCTATTGTCTCTATTCGAGGTTCGTTGTTTACTTCTCATTTCTAGAAGGCTTTGTAGCATAGTTTGGGTACTCGGTTAGATATGAGTACACTTTTCACCATCAGTCAGATGGTCAGTCTTAGCAGATGATTCAGGTGTTAGAGGACATGCTCTGAGCTTTGGTGATTGATTTTGGTGCTAGATAGGATCAACATTTACCCTGAACAAAGTTTTCCTACAAAAACAGTTATCATTCCAGTATTCAGATGATCCATTTTGAGGTGTTGTATGACAGACGGTGTAGATCTCTGATCGGATGGTTTAATTCATCTGAGATGGATTCATTGGATACAAACTTGCTTAGAGATGTTATGGAGCAGTTTCGTATGATCTAGGGTAGACTTTTGACAACCCAGAGTTAACAGAAGATTTATGCGGATCAGAGAGTTTGATCCCTAGTTTTATGCAGGGCAATCATGTTTGGCTTCGAGTGTCACCCATGAAGGGTGTGATGAAGTTTAGAAAGAAGGTAAGGCTTAGTCTTAGATTCATTGGACCCTTTGAGATTTTGAGTCGTGTGGGAGAGGTAACCTATAAGTTGGCCTTGCTGCCACTTTGTCAGTCGTGTATCCCGTGTTTAATATTTTCATGCTTCGGAAGTACGTGCCAGATGAGTCTCATGTACTTTCCCTTGATTTAGTTGAGTTGGGTCCAAACTTATTTTTTGAGGAGGTTCCTATAGTCATTTTGGATAGGCAAACCCGGAAGCTTAAAACTAAGGAGATCGCTTCAGTGAAGGTGTAGTGCAAGCATCATTCAATTGGTGAGACAACTTGGGAAACCGAGTCAGATATCCTCAGCTTTTCAAAGCTCCTGGTACTTTATTTTTCTTTATGTTCGAGGACGAACATGATTTTTAGTGGTGGATAATGTAATGACTCGGTCAGTCATTTTTTATATTTTCATGGAAATTACCATTTTGCCCTCTTCTATGATTGAGTTTTGAAAAGTTGATTTTGAATTTTTGAGTTAAAAATTGAGAACTTGGTAAGTTTTGAGTTTGAAAGGCTAAGTCTTTAAGAATGTATTTTTCAGTGTCTTTTGTAGTTTTATGTGTCGGAATGGAATTCCATCGATTTCATCAATCCAAAATGTGAAATCTAATCTGTGAGAGTTGTTGGTTTTTTATTCCGAGTCTTTTTGAGAATTTGAGTTCCTAAGTTGTAAAATGGTAGAATTTTAGCCTTTGGATTGACTTTGATCAACATTCGAGGTTCGGATACTCATATCAAAATTCTGATAGTTCCATTGGATTCGTGGATGATTTTAGGCCTATGTGAGGTCTTGGTTGATTTTTGAGAGGTCCCGAGATTGTTTTAGCATTTTTAGGCGTTGAGTTAGTTTCTTGTGATTTTCATGGATGTCGGGTCAAGGAGACCTCGTATTGTATTTTGACAGTTCCATTGAGTCTCAAATGTAATGTATTATTGATTTGCATATGTTGTTTGTGTGCACAAGGTTCCAAATGAATCCCGAGAGTATTTTCGAGGATTAGAGTGTTGGCAAATTTTCTGATGTCTGAGTTCTGTTGTTCTCTGCTTTTACGAGAGATGACTCGCTTTTGTGAGGCTCGCTTCAGTGAGGTTTGGGTCCCTTTTGTGAAGGTTTAACCCTTGTTCACCTTCTCATTTGCGAAGAAACCATCGCTTAAGCGAAGCGAAGATACGGTCACAAAAATGAGGCCCGCTTAAGCAAACCCCTGGTCACTTTTGCGACATCAGAGATGGCTTTTGGCCTGCTATTTCGGGATTTAAGCCCCTTTTCACCCTTTTTGAGTTTTCGGATCTTTGGGGTGGCAATTTGGACAAAACATTTTAGGGAAATCTTTTGGGTAATGATTCTTAACTCTAAATCTTCAATTACCCATGGTTATTTATTGATTTATGTGTTCAAATCAACCTTTTGAAATGCGAAGTTTGGGGTTAACTTCAAGAACCCAAAATATTAATAAAATGATAATTTTGAAGTGGTTTTGATCCCTTTTTCGAAATGGTTTTCACTAATGAGTCCTAAAGTCTTGAGTAATGTTTTCAAGTATTGTTTTCTGGATTCAAACCTCCATTTTGAAATTGGGGTTTGAATTGTTTGACCAATTTCTCTACATAATTGATGTGAGAATTGTTGTATTCGATTAGTGATTGTAAATACTTGATTATTATAGATTGTGTAGCTTTGAAAGTGATTCGTAAAGGGAAGACTCAACTCTTGAATTTATTGTTGATTAATTAACACAAGTGATTTCCTAAACTTTGTATTCTAGTAGAATTCGTGTACTTCCTTTGTTGCTTCTGTGTTGGGAGTAATGGGGATGATGTGAATTTCCTTATTATGACCCTTATTGATTGAATGATGAAATGCTTGAAAGCATGAATGTGAAATTGAATTGTGTAAATTGTTGTCTCTTCTGTGTGGTGTGATATTGTTTGTATGCATTGATTATGAATACCGTTATAAGACATGTGATTATTTATAATGTCAAGGTCTTTGACGGTGAGTGTTGTGATGCTGAGGTCTTCGTCGACGAGTGTTATGATGTTGAGGTCTTTGCCAACGAGTGTTATGATGTCGAGATCTTTGCCGACGAGTATTGTGATGTCGAGGTCATTTCCGACAAGTGTTTATAAATCCGATAGGAAATGGTTCAGGCAAGAGATTGATTATTGTGACTTGATTGCTAATTGTGATGTATGTACTTGTTGCCTGTGACTGAGCTACTTCATTTTGTGGTTGACTTACTTGATTCGTTGATTATGGATTGTGAATATTGAATTGTGGATATTGATCCTTGCGAGCCGTATATTGTAGAATTGCTAGATTGGGATGATTTTTGTGTAGTTTGTAGTTTGAGGAGGTTCAATTAGAGTGTAAGGGATATTCATTTTCTAGCTAGATGCCTTGTTTTGTAGGTTTCTTGTTGGTACCGTGTTGTTGGTACTCATTCCTTACTTCTACACTTGTGTAGGTTCTGAGTCTGGACCCATGTGATCTTTTTCTCCTTTTCTAATTCTGAAGCTTGTCAAGGATTTGAAGAGGTAGTTGTTTCTCATCTTGCGCGAGCCCTTTTTTTCCTTTTATTTATTCTTTATTCTATTTGAGAAACAAGAACTGAGACTCATACTTATTTCTTATATCCGCACTTTATGTATTTAGTAGCTTATATACGTGACAACTAGATTTTGGGGTATCGTTTAGAATGAATAAGTTTTCTGCCTTTGTCTTGTTCTTGATTTACATTTTCCACATTTCCT
Organism: Solanum tuberosum; assembly: GCF_000226075.1. Classification (NCBI taxonomy): domain Eukaryota; kingdom Viridiplantae; phylum Streptophyta; class Magnoliopsida; order Solanales; family Solanaceae; genus Solanum; species Solanum tuberosum. Next base: position 3,160,071 of record NW_006238944.1, read on the forward strand.
TCATTTTTTTTGGTTGAGACTGACATGTCTTGGTTGGAATAGACAGGTGTCATTTTTTGGGTCGTGACATACCTTTCTCTTTCTTTCTTTTTTGGTTTCATTTTCAATGACGATTTATTAATCTTTTAAGGTCAGTAGGTAGTTAGTTTTATTGATGATGTGAGTTTTCTTTTGCTTTGTATTTTGCAAGAGATTTTAAAATGGAGTAAACATATGTATTTTACTATTATTTTTATTCTTTATTTCTTGTAATATATTCTTTTTTTTATTGTCTTCATTTTAGTGATGATATTATCAATAAAAATTAGTAGATAGTTAATTTTATTGATGATATGAGTTTATTTGCTTTTTATTTGTAACTTTTTAGATTTATATATTACATTGCTACATTATTTTGATTAAGACTTAATTTTTCAAGTCATCTATTTATGTGTATTAACAAGAAGCTAAAGTACAAAAAAACAGTATTTTTACGTATTCTTTAATCTATGCATTTTCCTAATATAATACATAAACATCTTGATCTCTTCTCTCCAATCTCCACTATATAACGAAACTGAATCTCATACATTTAACTAATATGAGACTTCAATATTAAACAATAATTTATCGCCAAATTTATATATAATAATAAAGTTAGAAATAAAAAGAAAATGATGTATCTTTGGTCAAGAAATAAAAAAACTCCTTTTATCTCTTTTAATTATACTAATTCTGGAAACGTGCGCAACACGTTTATTCTTTACTGTCATACAAATTTGTATAGGACTAATTTAACGTTGATAATTATCAATTACATTATTCTTTTGTATATGTTGTTCTGTGAAAATATAACAGTGTCAATTAATTCTTTTCATTTAATTTTAGTTATTTGTTTGCAAAATAAAAAATGTTGAAAATATAAAACTAATTAAGATAATATAGCAAAATAAAGAACGTATTATTCTCAATAAAGGAGGCTTTCATTTGAAATAAGAAAATAAGAACTTTGGCCATGACAATAAATCATTTTGCCTTTTTCAAAATATGAGGAAGGAGATTAAAACATAGTGAGGCAAAAATAGAGTAAATGATGGGTCTCGAGCCTCATTCGGAACACCACCAATTTTAGAAATAACATAGAAAATTGTATTTCTACCAAGACGAGCGAGGAATCAAGAGCGAAGAGGATGTCCAATTAGGCATTTGCTCCTTTGACTCGCTGTCTAGTATGAATGGTGTCTCGATCATCTCTTCAAGCACAATATCACCTTCTTTGAACCGATTTTTGATTCCTTCCTTTAGACCAATATACATGGGAAAAGACTGCTACAATTGAGACAATAAATTTGGAAAAGCTTGATCGATCTTCTGCTTGTTCATACCCTTCTTCGGCACTAAAGCAAAAGCTTGATGAGGTGCCATAATCACAAATTTGGATTTCTCCCTTTTGGTTGGAGAGGCTACAACTTTCTCAAGCTTTTCAAGGTTGGATGAGATTATAACTTTTTTCTCATTCAAATCTTCTTCGACTTCAATCATATTAATAGTCACCCTTCCATGATTCGGCGTAGGGTTTCTATTGACATTAGGAGTGCCAGTCTGAAGAGTGACGACCTTTTGATCTATCAAGTCTTAAATTTTATGCTTCAAGTTGATACAATCCTTAATAATATGCCCAGCACCTCCTGAATGGTAAGCACAATTAAGATCGGGTCTATAAAGCTTGGAGTTGACAATGATATTTTTTGGATCAATTGTTTGTATCATGCCAACTGATTTGGGCGAGGAGGATTGTACTTATTTTGTGGATATGGACGTACTTTATGGTAGTTTGGAGGATTTTGATGAGTTGGTGCTGGTGTTTGGAAATTTGGGTATTGCGGAGATCGGTAACTAGGACAGGTACTTTGGTAGAATGGGGGTGGATTTTGGTAACTTGATTATATGTTTGAACAATTAATTGATGGAGCTTGATAGTATGGATGGGTATTTTAGTAATGTGGAGGTGGAGTTTGATAAACAAGAGGTGGAATTTGGTAACTCGCTGGTGGAGTTTGGTAATTAGGAGGTAGAATTTGGTAACTCGGTGGTGGAGTTTGATAACATGATTGGGTATAACAAGCTGGATATGAATTTTTTGGAGCTCAAGGATAACCTTTGTAAGGTGAGGAATTTCTGAAGTGTCCTTTTCTATCAGATGCATAGGAAATAGATGACACATTTTTCTCTTCTTTTTCAACAATCCTGAAGATTCGGTTGGGGTGGCAACACGAGAAATCTTTCCAATTTTAATACCATCTTTGATAGCCTCACCTACCTTGACTATCTCCGCAAATTTTTCTCCAATGAGCAATATTATACTGTCATAATACTCTGGCTCTTGAATGCGTATGGACACTTCAACGATCTCCTTCTCAGACATAAGAGGTCAAACTCGGGCGACCTCTTTCCTCCACTTATACGCATATTCACGATAGCTTTCAGTGGATTTCTGCTTAATTCTCTCCAAAGAATAGCGATCAGGAACGATCTCCACATTGTAGGTGAACCGTTCGACGAAATCCATATCTAGTGCATTCCAGCTAGACCATTAATTTATCTCATGAGAGATAAACCATTCCAACGCTTCTCGACATAAATTTTGACTAAAGAGCCACATTAACAAGGCTTTATTCCTGCCAACTCCTACAAGTTGGTCACAATAAGCTCTCAGATGAGCCAATGAATTTTCGATTCCTCCAAAAGTGTCGAACTTTGGCACTTTAAACCCTTCCGGGAGGTCCAAATTCGGATGGATGCACATATCCTAATAACTCAACCCATCGACTTCAGGAATACAGTGCACCTCCTTCATGGCTTTCCTAATCTCTTCTGTCATATTCAACTTGGATGCCTCTTCCTTTGACCTCCACTCTCTATCTTGTTCCTCATAGTGATCAAGCTCGAAATAATTGGCATAATGTTCATTTGGAATTGGAATTGGAATTTGGAAAGTAGTCTTTTGAGGCAATGACGGAGCAATGGAGGGATTCTGGGTATTTTGAGTGACTTGGAATTTTGGGGGAAAGTCTGGGGGTTGGTATGTTGATTTTTGGTGATGGGGGAAGGTTTGCAGATTATTGACAATTTGATTTTGAGAGGGAGGGCAAGCTTGAGGGTTGGCATTTTGAGGAGGAGGGAAGGTTTGAGGGTTGGTACCTTGAGGAGGAGGTGGTGCTTGGTAAGAGACGAAGGCATGATGGAGATTTGGGGCGGTTAGGTCGATGATTGGGGGATTTTGAGCGGGGTTAGAGGGCGGCTTATGAACCTATTCCACGCATGCTGGAGGAAAGTGGAGTGGAGGTCTTCCATCTCTGGAAGGGTTGAAAGCGAAAATTGGATTAGGCAAATCTTGCCTTCTTTGCATTTTGACCCTCATTTCGGCAATTTATTGCATCAACTGTATATAATTACTTCATTTTGATCAGCGACGGCGGGCTGAGCCATGACAACATCAGTCAGGCCAATCTCGTCATTGTTATCACCCATTACTGCCTTTCCTTTTTGCAAATTTTGATGAGGAGAGGAATCTTTGGGGCCCTTAGATCTTGTGTAATAAGGATGACCAACCAACTTATCAACATAGATCAGTTCTAAGTACCTGACAAAGAAAAGTAACTCAAAAGCTAAACGTGTTAGTCCATGTAGATGATAAATAATACAAAATATCACACATTTGACCAGAAACACATAAGAGTAGGCCCACTTGAAGATAAACTAGCCCACGTATTTAGAGAAATGACTAAATAGGCAGGAATTTGTCTATTTGATTTTGAGCTTAGTGAATCAGAAACGTTAACTTAAGTCGAGACAAAGTTGATTGTATCTTTCATTTTCATATTTTCGATTTTTGATTGATATGGAACTCTATTCTCTTTGCAAGAGTTGGAGAAGATAAAATTTCTCATAATGGGCACCGAGCCTTGAAAGGCTGCCTACGTTTATGAGGGAGAATTCAGGTCCTACGTAGTTCGACCCTTGAATCTTTCGATTTGAGACGATGGATCTTTTTTCTAATATGAGAGAGTAACATTTTAAAATGAAATTTTGAATTTTGTTGGGAAACTAAAGACTCGAAGAGTATTTAGACGTACTTTCGATAGTGACTTAATATTTGTGCTTAAAGGAATGTAGAAAATTTCCAAAAGAGTAGGCTAGAACATCTTCAAACAAAGCAACATATTAACATAAGCAGTTATAACACTTAAACAATTATTGCGCGTTCTAAATAGATATGTGACCCTTTTGTGCCAAGGGTAGGCCTAACGATTTAAAGAATGTATAACGTCATTTGAAACATTATATTGCCTCAAAACCCGAATATATACAAATTTTATGAATAAACTGAATGGGATACATAATAGGAAAAAGGAATACAAATAATCAGTCTCACGCAGGGGTACAGTTCTAAACTACGCTTCCATGGAAGTTTCTTCGTCCTTGATTTCTTGACATCTACGTCTTTGGATGCAATGGTAACTTGATTCTCTATGACTCGAACGAACTATTAATTGCCCAACCCCAAGAGACAATGTTTTTCCAAATGACGTATACATTCTTCAAATTTAAACACAAGCATGATTGTCTTTTTATTGACCAATGGGTCAAATAGACACAAGGTGGGCTTCTAATGGGCCCAACACGCCTTGGGTGCTGGGTCAACATAGTTCAAAATGCGCTAAATTTGGAAATTGGTTTCGATTTATGCTAGTTGATTAAGAGTGGCTTTTAAAAGACTGGTAACCCAAGCGAACAACTTAGGCTGGAACTCACGACTACCATTGGACGCATGACGAACCAATAAATTGCCGATCATTCTGGAAAAAGGGTCGAGTATAAAAAGTCCGGCTGCGATTACGCAGAAATCGTTCTTAATATACTATACATATAAGTTGGAAAATGACATGAATGCAATGACAGTTTATAGTAATTTAAACAAGTAAAGCATATAAACAATTCAACAATTAATAACAAGTAGTCAAACAATCAAATCATTACGGTTAGAACTTATTTAAGTCCCCATCAGAGTCGTCATTTCTGTTTTGAAAAAAAATAATTTATTTTCGAAAAATCGAATTAACTTCTGACTTGAAGAGAAATCAATTTTCCAAAGAGAGTCGTCACTTAATTTTTGAAAGAAATTAAGAAAATTTGAGATTTTCAAAAGATTTAAACATAATAAAATCATTTGAAATCTAAAGGGGTTCGGGGTTCAATTTATATTGCGAGAAGGTGTTAGGCTCTCGGATTGTCCGCTAACCTGCGGTTGACCAACAATTTAACTACTAACATTTGACTAATTTTGAAAATATTACTTAAGTAAGAAAAACCCATATTTATTTGGAAGGAAAGAATCCTAAAGGAATTTTTAAAGAAAATAATTCATACATTGACAAGACAACTAATAAAATAATTCATAAATAAAAACATTTCAATTTTGAACATAAAAAGGAAGAAATGACTATCTTTTGGGAATTAATTAAGTTAAATCAGAATCAAATAAAATGTTAGTCAATACAATAACAAATAAATAAGAACAAAGGAGAGAAATATTGAAATTGGGCCAATTTCCCCAAATCCCCAAATTTGATGGGCTCAAATTTATTTTCCTGTCCTAAATCTAAAAGTGACCCGAAAACAATGGGCCTTGCCCATTACACCTGTTGGACCTGCTATTGAAATTTCTTTAGGGCCCATTTTTTGCCTTTGAAAATCTATTGTAATTTCAAGTGGTGATTTTGCCCAATTTGCTCTTGAAAAATATGGGCATACATTTGATGTATACCACTGTATACGGGCTATATTTTGGGTCCTTATTCTTGTGCTATCCCTACATATCAACTTTAGACCTGTATTTCATCATCGAATATATATTCTTGTATTTTTTTATGACATGTATATCGTATTCCCGAATGTATACCAGTGTATAAAATAGGTTTATCAGCCCTTTTTCGGGCTTTTCAGACACCAAAAATTAAACTTCCAGCCTTGTATGGCGCCCAACACCTGTTCATCAGTTTCAAGGGCTGGCCGACTCAAAGGAAAGGGTTTGAGCCTTCGTGGCTCAACAAGAAAATGCAAGGAGAGGAGTTCATAGTGAACTCGGGCAGATTTCACATGCAAACAAAATGGCAAAAGATTAGCATACAACCCAACCAAAATGAACGGAGAAAAGGATATGCTAAATTATACAAAGGAAAAAAATGAAATATATATACTAGCATATAATCCAAACAAATCATAAAGGGGCAAGTTGGAAGCTTTAAAGAGATGGCTAAAGGACATAATGATCAAATTTAATCTAATGAATTAACATGGCAGGTGACAACAAATACATGTGGACAGCAAGAACAACAAGAATAAAAAAAATGGTCTTTATCACACACCTAAGAAATATAAAAATAAAAATAAACACAACATGGATGCAACCAGTTGAGCATGGAACATATGTACCGGATATTATGTATTTAAGATCATTTTGAGGAAGGCATACAATGATGAACTGATCAAGCCTAAAGTAGAATAGAGACATGGAAAAAAGTTAGGCAACAGTGAACATCAACTCAAACTTAACACAAAGTTGCTTTTTAAATCATAATTTAAATACAATCTTCACACACTGAGGTTTGGAGCATGCATCTAAAATATGAGAATAATTACAGATTTAAGAAAAAAAGACCTTCACATTAACCAATTAAGATTCTGCATTTTTATTCAGAATGTTGTACTAACAGTAGTAAACCAAAGTGAGACTTGATGAAGGTATCGTTCATAGGCATAAAATAAGCTATGCTCTTCAAAACAAGGCCGGGATACACTAAACTCACCATATCAACTTGGAACTACATCTCAACATATATATCTAATTTAATAGAGGCAGGCGACTATCAATATATTATCATTGAAAGCAAGTACGACTAGACTAAGAGTAAAAGGCCAAGGTTTGAACGAGCAAACAAAAACATGCAGCCTAAGCAACTACACTAAACAACGAACCAAAGTTGGAATACAAAAGAAACTTAGTAAAGAGTGAATACGTATACCTTTTTCAGAGCAGCAGAACTGGAAACTCGAGATGCTAAGGACAATTCCACCACCAACAGATGAACTTCAGCGAGCTCCGAGGAAAGCTCCGATGAACAAAAAGAAAATCAAAAACTAAGACTCAAAGTTCTGCGGATTCGATGTTATAAGAAATATGGTTCTCAACCTAAATTTTGACCTCCCTCCTCTATTTTTTCCAACCTTTAACAAATGAAGAAGAGGGGTATTTATAGAGGAATTTAGGGCTGAACTCATGAGGGAAAACGGGCAGATTTGGATGAAATTCCAAATTTGAAATTTGAATTTCTTGAAGGGATAAGGTTGCCAGCTTGAATTTGTACAAAATTGTACAATTTCAACGGAAAAAAGATTATGGTCGCCCGATATTGAACAAGGACGAGTAAACACAAGAAGATGGAGACACCTAGCAATTCAAGAATATCCTCCGTACGGGAAGATAAGGCAATGGGAGAGAGACGCGATTGGATTTGGATCGGGTTCATTGGGGTCGCGTCTGGACTACTTCTCGAGGTTTCTGGGTTTGTTTCTTCTGAGATTGCTCTTCGCGTTGCTAGACTGCAAAGGAAGAAGAGGAGGACGCAGGGGTAGGGTCGTTGGTATGCATTGATGTTTGTATGTGATGGGTTTTTGGAATTGAAATTGTGGGCTGGAATGTTGTTGGTTTTGTTTTAGGAATTTATAGATAGGTTGGTAATTGAAAGAAGGAGTAAGAGTTGGATCTTTTTGGAATGGGCTGAAAGTTGGGATGGTTTGGTCTTAAAATCAATCTTTAGGATGAGGTAAAGAAATAGCAAAAATTGCAATTAAGCCAAATGAATTTAGTCGGTGAGTTTGGTCAACATTTGAACAAAATGAATTTTCATAAATTAATTAAGGAGCTTCTTAATCTTAACGAAATAAAATAATTAATTCGATTATATAATAATTAATTAAATTACAAACTAATTGACTCAAAGTTATAACTATAATTTAAACTAAACTAAAATAATAATACAATCAACTAAAAAAAAGGTAAAACCTTTCGAGATGATTTTCAAATATTTATAAAATATATTGATCATATAAAAACATATTTATTATTTAAAAATTATAAAAATGATTAACATTACTTTAAAATTGCCTTAAAAGCATTTTTCATTTTTATAAAACTAATCATTCAAAATCGTTTGAAATTGAAGAAGCTCGTTGATTAATCTGTATTGTGGAGGTCCAAAATTGGGTGTCAACAACTGTCCCTCGTTTTACTTGGATTGATTAAAGAAATTCGAGGCAAATGAATTAACGAATCCAATTTTGACCGACCACATCTTCATATTTAGGAAAGAGATTTTGGTACGGAGTTTAGGAATTATGGCCGAACTTTGAAAATTTGTTTCCTACATATCTCAAGCTATATGAGAAGTCAGGCCACTTGTTGTTCGTTAAGCTTTATTTGACACACGATATTGAAATAATTCAAAAGTCATCCTGATACGAATTATGAAGGCACTGGAATGCTCGGGAATACGATTTGAGAAAGAATGTTGGAATACACCTGAGTTTTCAACACTGAACCCTCCTACATATCTCTCAACTTAGGGAATCAGGCTGCTTGTAGTTCGACTCGATCGGTTGAAAAGGAAATCTACCATGCAAGATAACTTTTGGTTCTAGAAAAGTGACAAAGTAAGTCGAGTATGAAAAGGAGGGTTGCAACCTCTTAGCCATGAATGTGGCGTGCTTCACACCCATAATTAAGAACTTACACGGACATAACTTCCATAACTCTTGGAGCATTGTCACTCAGATTGGAATGTTGTCTCCGGCGAAAACAAAAATATTCCGGATGCGAAACTGAAATCGATAAACCTAAAGAAAAACCCACATGACTTCTGATAGGGGTGTAGCTTGATTGTGGTGGAAGTCGTTTCTCAGCTCGCATCCTAAGAGTTTGGTATTCCTCTTTGGACTATGTCCCAGTTTGTTGCTAAAAATATTCCACGTTGTGCTGCATCCTTTTTTATGTCGTCCGCACATGTGGTTTGTTTTGAGAATTCATCCTCTCGGATGCTCTCGACAAAGACTGAGATAAAACTCATTAGTATAAAAATATAATTCAAATGGGGAGATAGTGTCTTTTACTGCGTTGACACTTAATTACTCTCCTTGAACATTTGACGTCGCCTTCCTCCAGTTTGACATAAAACAAATAAAGCTCGTATTTTATATTTGTAATATAATCTTCAATGTACTCTTTTTTTTATGTCGAAGTAATAAAGTAGACTGATGTAATATATTGATAGTTCTTTTGTTGACGTTCTTGCAAATGAAAATAATGATGATGATTCTTCATTGGTAAGATGATGATAATTCATTGGTAGGATGATGTTGATCCATTGGTAGGATAATGTTGTTAAATGATAGGATGATGATGATGTTAATACTCCATCGATAGGATGATGATGTTAATACTCCATTGATAGGATAATGATTCCTCATTGATAGGATGCCGATAATGATATGATGATGATGCTACTCCATCGACAGGATGATGACGATGCTCCATCGATATGATGATGATGATGATGTTGATGCTCCATTGGTAGGATAATGATGTTTCATTGATAGGATGACGATAATCCATTGGTTAGAGTGGTGTTGATCTATTGGTAGGATGTTTCAGCTCCATCATAGGATGATAATGTTGCATCGATAAAATGATGATTGACAATGATTTATTGATAGGATAATACTGATGAAGATCCATTAGTAGGATGACGATAATAAAGAATTGTTGGTAGTTAATCTTTGAAGAAATGAACTTTACTCTTACTATTTACTCAACTCAAAGCTTAAGTCTTCAAACAAAGTTAAAACGTTTGTAAAAGACTTCTTAAAATATGGTTCATGCCGAATTATGGACATGAACGAGTCAATGCAAGGTTTTCAATAACCATAGATTGAACTAAATATTTGGAACTCAAGAACATCAATGATACTACTCTTTTGAAGAATGTTCAACTCAGAGGGTTCATGCGGAATTATAAGCATGAACTACTCAACTCAAGGACTCAAAAATACTTCTCATCTCAAGACTGTTCGACTTATAGGGTTCATGCAGAATTATGGGCATGAACAATTCTACTCAAGGACTTCATGGGTAAGATGTAATAGTCCTATGATTAGAAATATACTCTCAAATGGGATTAGGAACTCAATACTTAAGACTTAGAACTTGAAGATACTACTCCTCTCAAAGGTACTCAACTGGTGGAGTTCATGCGGAAGTTATGGGCATGAACGACTTGACTCAAGGGTCAAAATATCAATAAGGAACTCATGTATACGACTCTTCTCATTCTCATACTTACTTCCACAAAATTTAGTTTAAAACTCAATAATTAGGAGTAGAGTATTAAAAAGAACTATGAACTCAAGAACTCAAATCAACTCATCTCAAGAATACTCAAATTTAGGGATAGAACCCTAGATTTCTCTTTTACTGATTTGAAAGAAGATGTAGGGTGTGAGGACGAACTAGTCCAACACTATGATAGCCTTACTTACTTGAAAAAAAAGGTTCTTGAAGATTCTTGAGGAATCTTAAAGAAGAACTCGATTAGAAGCCTTGAAACCCTAGCTTGAAGGTAAACGATCAAGAAAACCTTTCTTGAGATTCTCGAATTAGTTTCTTGAAATCTCTATGGTCAAGAATTATGATTTTCATTAGTGATTCATAATTGTATGGAGGATTTTGATTTGAAAAAAAATATGGAATTCTTGGAAAAAGACTTACCTTGAAGAAGAATTTAAAAAATATTGAAATTTTTTTGAATGAAAGCTGCTACTTTGATTTTTTCCTTAGGGTTTTGCCATAGGGTTTGAGAGAAAAGAGAATGATGGATTAAAAGATGAAAATCTGATTGTTTTAAGCCTTTTATTAATCAAAAAATTCGTTTAGGGTTTTCTTGGAGGTAAAAAAATAAAAACAATCCTTTTTAATGTTTTCCCGTCGGCTAATTCATAACAGCACTGTATTGGTTACTAAAATAGTCATAACTTTTTACTCAAAAATTGGATTGACGCGAAATTGGTGGTGTTGGAAAGTAGATTCAAATACCTTTAATTGGATAGGTTATGGCTGATGTAACTCTTTATATTCTAAGAGATATGGTCGTTTGAAGTTGACCCAAGTAGACTCTTACATCAAAACTTAATCGAGAAGGAAACTTCAAGAACACTTATCAAGAACTTAAATCCTTAAATTTCAAGAACGAAATTACGTTGAATAAAATTATGATTGGCGTGTGGGTGAACGAACCCAACACTATGGAAGCTTACATACCTTTTAGGGATCAAACCCATGGCGAAAATCCGCAACAAAACTCAAAAACCTCGACGAACGCCTTGATCTTTTCCTCTTTTCTCCTCATTTCTCTTCTTTTCTCTTCTTGAACTTTCAACAAAAACCCTATGCGTATATTAGGATTATAAAACTGAACCTAATAGGATTAGAACCTTAAAACCTTACTAAAAACACTTAAATCCGATTGGGTAAGGAAAAGACCAAAATACCCCTCATATTTTCGGGTAACTTTTCTTAATTGGACAACCCGACTTCAAACGGACATATCACCTTCATAGGAGCTCCAAATTTAGAAAACTCGGTGGCGTTGGAAAGATAATTTGAAGACTTTTCATTTTCAATTTTATGGCACACCTAACTCATCCTATACTAAGAGTTATGGTCGTTTGAAGTTGACCCAAAACTCATAACTTAAGCATAACTTGCAAAATTTTAGATTTTGCTATTTCCAATTTAGTTCTTTTGGAACTCAAGGTTCTACATCTAGTGACCTTAACACTTAAAGAAATTTTAAATTCCTTGGTAAAATCTCACTCACTACGAAGAACGGTTTGAGTCTTAGTTCAAAAAAAATTCTAGGGTGTTACACTATTGGTAGGATAATGATAATAAAGATCTATCGGTAGGATGATGTTGATCCATTGATGAAATAACGATGATGTCCCTCTGGGTGATGATATTATCTCATTTGATAATACTCTAGGAATGTCCATCCGGGTGGTAAAGACGATGTCCCTATGGGTATTTCACATTACCGCGTCTGATATCGACGGGATTTGTGAATATTCTTCAAACGTTCTTGATGCTAAAAAATGTAATCTCGTGTCATCGAAGATGCTTGTATATGTTGAGAGTGATGTTTTCACTTGTTCCCATTTTGAACATTTTATCTTCGTTGTGACTCATGTTTTGGTGGGAATTTAAACGAGGTGTTATTGCTCGTATTTAGAAATCTTTCTTTTTCTTTTGAAAAACTTCAATGAGTTTCCTGCATCCACAAAAAAGTTGTCAATTTTAGGGAGCTCCTCGCCCTTTTGACTTCTCCATATTCGTTGAATGGAGAAATATGATGAACTTAAGGCAATCTTATAGACCTGCATTCACAAAAAAATTGTTAATTTTTAAAAATAAACTGATCTGTGTTGACTTATTCAATCGTTTGCTCCTTGTCTTGCTATCTTCAGTTGATCGCTCTGATCTCTTGCTTCTCGATAGACAAAACAAAACATTTTATGCAAAAACATTTGAAACATATAGATAAAATCTTTAAGAAAAAGGTTTTCAAAAAACTATAATTGAAAAAGGTCACTGTCAAGTGTCATGTCACGTCAAGCTTAAATAATCGTCTTTGGTTCGAAACTTTGGTGTGTCCGATAGCTGTTCTAGAGAATTCAAAAATCCTTAAAACTTGGGAAATTTCTGACATGGTCCTTCCGAAATCTACTATAATCAGGAAGTTTAGTAGTTGGCTCTAAAACCCATCGTTGCGGGAGATTGTTGAAGTTGACCATGAACTTTAACGATGCCATAGATCATTTGAAATTAGTTTTAAACTTCTAATCATACTCGAAATATTCAAAATTGACTACAAACTTCTAGTGATGCTTGAAGAAATTTTTGAGGCCATCCTAAAATATTTTGTCCTAGTTAGATGTCTTGGAGTATCTCGAATAGTTGATATGAGTTGTAGAATTTTTGAGACCCTCTCAAAAAATTTGTCCCAATTGCAACTCGCAATGTATCTTCAGTCTCGACTCTTTGGAGATATCCTCTTCTCGAGAAGCTTTTATTCCCTCTCAAAAATTCTATCCCAGTTTCTATTGTAAAGAAAAAAATAGAAATCTTACGGGAGATATGATCGAGCTGTTGTGGCGCCACGTATCTCGCTGAGGTAGGAATCAGGTCAAACGTAGTTTTCCTCTCGAGGATCAACAGATAAGAAAATTTAACTAAGGAAACAACTAAGGCCGACATAGGCCGCCTACGTATCTCATTCTTGAGAATTTAGGTCGAACTTAGTTCAGATGAAAAAAATCACATTAAAAGGGATAAAGGAGTGACCGAGGCCGACATAGGCCGCCTACGTTCTCATTCTTCAGAATTCAGGTCAGACGTAGTTCATTACATAGAGATATATTCTAAGCATAAACGATTACAAGCAAATAAAGACGGTTACAAGGAAAAGATAGAAATCGAGTCTTCAAACATGTTATTATTTGACGGCATTTAAGTAGATCGATAACTTGTGAGATCTAATGTTCATGTTCAACCATGTGATGTCTTCAAACAAATGTATCGATTTGTTCTCCAATTAAACTGATGAGTTATATTTCCTACGTTTTTGTCAGATAGGCACCAATTTTGATTTCTTTGATGCGTTCATCATTTTCCTGATTCACTATTCTGATCTCTTCTGAATTCGGCTTATCACAACTTTCGAACTGTCTGAACTTCTCAGCCAGGTGTTCGGGTACCATGATCTTCTCATTGTAGTCCTCAAATTCACTTGCATCTACCCCCATTTTGTTCATTCAGCTTGTGACACGACATGCTATTGACATATTTGACAATATTTTCACTGAAATCATAGATAGATATTGTCAGATAGTAAATATAAAGCAAGTAAAACAATTTTTCTCAATAAAGGAGGTTTTCATTTGAAATAATAAAATAAGAACTTTGTCCATGACGATAAATCATTTTACCTTTTTCAAAATATGAGGAAGGAGATTAAAACATAGTGAGGCAAAAATAAAGTAAAGGATGGGTCTCGAGCCTCATTCGAAACACACCAATTTTAGAAATAACATAGAAAATTCTCTATGTCTACCAAGAGGAGCGAGGAATCAAGAGAGAAATGGATGTCCAATTAGACATTTGCTCCTTTGACTCGATGTCTAGTATGACTGGTGTCTCGATCATCTCTTCAAGAACAATGTCACCTTCTTTGGACCGATTTTCGATACCTTCCCCTAGACCAATATGCATTGGAAAAGACAGATATAATTGAGACAATAATTTTGGAAAAACTTGATCGATCTTCTACTTGTTCTGACCCTCCTTCAGCACTAAAGCAAAAGCTTGATGAGGTGTCATGATCACAAAGTTGGATTTCTTTCTTTTGGTTGGAGAGGCTACAACTTTCTCAAGATTTTCAAGGACGTTGGCTAAGATTATAACTTTCTTCTCATTCAAATATTCTTCGACTTCAATCATATTAATAATCACCCCTTCATGATTCGACATGGGATTTCTATTGACATTAAGAGTGGCAGTCTGAAGAGTGACGACCTTTTGATCTATCAAGTCTTGAATTTTATGCTTCAAGTTGATACAATCCTCAGTATTATGCCAAACACCTCCTGAATAGGATTAAGCTTGGAGTTGACATTGATATTTTTTGGATCAATTGTTTGTATCAAGCCAGTTGATTTTAATTTCTTAAAAAGTTGTGTTCGGCTCTCAATCAAAGGATTAAAGACTGTAGAAGGTTTCTTCTCAAGATTTGGGCGAGGAGGATTGTACTTATTTTGTGGATATAGAGGTACTTGACGGTAGTTTGGAGGATTTTGATGAGTTGGTGCTGGCATTTGGAAATTTGGGTATTGCGGAGATCGGTAGCTAGGAAGGGTACTTTGGTAGTATGGGGGTGGATTTTCGTAACTTGATTATATATTTGAACAATTAATTGATGGAGCTTGATAGTATGGATGGGTATTTTGGTAATGTGGAGGTGGAGTTTGGTAAACAAAACGTGGAATTTGGTAACTCGTTGGGGGATTTGGTAATTAGGAGGTAGAATTTGGTAACTCGGTGGTGGAGTTTGATAGCCTAATTGGGTATAACAAGCTAGATATGAATTTTTTGGAGCTCGAGGATAACCTTTGTAAGGTGAGGATTTTCTGAAGTCTCATTTTCCATCAGATGCGCAGAAATAGAAGGCACGTCATCTCTCTTCTTTATCAACAATCCTGAAAATTCGGTTGGGGCGACAACACGAGAAATCTTTCCAGTTTTAATCTCATCTTTGATAGTCTCACCTACCTTGACTATCTCCGCAAATTTTGCTCCAATGAGCAACATTATCCTGTCATAATAATCTGGCTCTTGAATGCGTATGGACACTTCAACGATCTCCTTCTCAGACATAAGAGGTCGAACCCGGGCGGCATCTTTCCTCTACCTATACGCATATTCAAGATAACTTTCAGTGGATTTTTGCTTAATTCTTTCCAAAGAATAACGATCAGGATCTCCACATTGTAGGTGAACCGTTCGACGAAATCCTTAGCTAGTGCATTCCAACTAAACCATTGCTTTATCTCATGAGAGGTAAACCATTCCAATTCTTCTCCACTTAAACTTCAACTAAAGATCCGCATTAACAAGGCTTCATTCCTGCCAACTCCTACGAGTTGGTCACAATAAGCTCTCAGATGAGCCAATGGATTTTCAGTTCCTCCAAAAGTGTCGAACTTCTGCACTTTAAACCCTTTCGGGAGGTCCAGATTCGGATAGATGCACAAATCTTCATAACTCAACCCATCGACTTCAGGAATACAGTGCAGCTCCTTCATGGCTTTCCTGATCTCTTCTTTCATATTCAGCTTGGCTGCCTCTTCCTTTGACCTCCACTCTCTCTCTTGTTCATTATAGTGATCAAGTTCGGAACAGTTGGCATAAGGTTAATTTTGAATTGGAATTTGGAAAGTAGTCTTTTGAGGCAATGGTAGAGCAATGGATGGATTCTAGGTATTTTGAGTGACTTGGTAATTTTGGGAGAAAGTCTGGGGGATGGTATGTTCATTTTGGTGATGGGAAAGGTTTGCAGATTGTTGACATTTTGATTTTGAGGGGGATGGCAAGTTTGAGGGTTGGCATTTTTATGAGGAGGGAAGCTTTGAGGGTTGATACCTTGAGAAGGAGGTGGCACTTGGAAAGAGGCAGAGGCATAATGGGGATTTGGGGCGGTTAGGTCGATGATTGGAGGATTTTGAGCGGGGTTAGAGGGCGGGTTATGAACCTGTTCCTCGTTTGGTGGAGGAAAGTGGAGTGGAGGTTTTCCATCTCCAGGAGTGTTGAAAGCGAAAATTGGATTAGGCGAATCTTGCCTTCTTTGCATTTCGACCCTCATTTCAGCAATCTATTGCATCAACTGTATAATTAATTCATTTTGATCAGCGACGGCGGGCTGAGCCACGACAACATCAGTCAAGCCAATCTCGACATTGTTATCACTCATTACTGCCTTTTCTTTTTGCAAACTTTGATCAGGGAAGGAATCTTTGAGGGCCTTAGATCTTGTGAAATAAGGATGACCATCCAACTTATCAACACAGATTAGTTCTAAATATCTGACAAAGAAAAGTAACTCAAAAAATAAACGTGTTAGTCCATGTAGATGATAAATAATACAAAATATCACACATATGACCACAAACACATAAGAGTTGCTCCACTTGAAGTTAAACTAGCCCACGTATTTAGAGAAATGACTAAATAGACAAGAATTTGTCTATTTGATTTTGAGCTTAGTGAATCAAAAATGCCAACTTAAGTCAAGACAAAGTTGATTGTATCTTTCATTTTCATATTTCTGATTTTCAATTGATATGAAACTCTATTCTCCTTGCAAGAGTTGGAAAAGATAAAATTTCTCAAAATGGGGACCGAGCCTCGAAAGGCTGCTACGTATCTCACGAGGTAGAATTCAGGTCCTACGTAGTTCGACCCTTGAATTTCTTTCGATTTGAGACGGTGGATCTTTTTCTAATATGAGAGAGTAACATTTGAAAAATGAAGTTCGAATTTTGTTGGAAAACTAAAGACTCGAAGAGTATTTGGATGTACTTTCGATAGTCACTTAATATTTGTGCGTAAGGGATTCGAGAAAATTTCCAAAAAAGTAGGCTAGAATATCTTCAAACAAAGCAACATATTCACATAAGCAGTTATAACACTTAAACAATTATTGCGCATTCTAAATAGATATGTGACCCTTTTGTGTCAAGAGTAGGCCTAACGATTTAAATAATGTATAACGTCATTTGAAATATTTCATTGCCTCAAAACTTGAATTTATACAATTTTTATGAATAAACTGAATGGGATACATAATAGGTAAAAGGAATACAAATAATCAGTCTCATACAGGGGTACAGTTCTAAACTATGCTTCCATGGCAGTTCCTTTGTCCTTGATTTCTTGACATCTACGTCTTTGGATGCAATGGTAACTTGATTCTGTTCTACTCGAACGAACTATTAAACGTCCAACTCCAAGAGATAATGTTTTGCCAAATGACGTATACATCCTTCAAATTTAAACACATAAGCATGATTGTCTTTTATTGACCAATGAGCCAAATAGACTCAAGGTGGGCTTCTAATGTGCCCAACAAGCCTTGGGTGCTGGGTCAACATAGTTCAAAATGCGCTAAATTCTGGATTTGGTTTCGCTCTACGCTAGTTGACTAAGAGTGGCTTTTGAAAGACCGGAAACTCAAGAGAACAACTTAGGCTGGAACTCACGACAACCATTGGATGCATGACGAACCAATAAATTGGCGATCATTCCGGAAAAAGGGTCGAGTATAAAAAATCCCGAATGCGATTACGCAGAAATCGTTCTTAATATACTATACATACAAGTCGGAAAATGTCATGAATGCAATAACAATTTATAGTAATTTAAACAAGTAAAGCATATAAAACAATTCAACAATTAATAACAAGTAGTCAAATAATCAAATCATTACGGTTAGAACTTAATTAAGTCTCGAGCAGAGTCGTCATTTCTGTTTTGAAAAAAAAAATCACTTATTTTCAAAAAATTGACCTAACTTATGACTTGAAGAGAAATCGATTTTCCAAAGAGAGTCGTCACTTAATTTTCGAAAGAAATTAAGAAAACTTAAGATTTTCAAAAGATTTAAACATAATAAAATTATTTGAGATCCAAAGGGGTTGGGGGTTCAATTTACATTTCGAGAAGGTGTTAGGCCCTCGAAATATCCGCTAACTTGCAGTTGACCAACGATTTGACTTAAACATTTGACTAATTTTGAAAATATTACTTAAGTAAGAAAACCCCATATTTATTTGGAAGGAAAGAAACCTAAAGGAATTTTTAAAGAAAATAATTCATATATTGATAAGACAACTAATAAAATAATTCATAAATAAAAATATTTTAATTTTGAACATAAAAAAGAAGAAATGACTATCTTTTGGAAATTAATTAAGTTGAATCAAAATCAAATAAAATGTTAGTCAATACAATAACAAATAAATAAGAGCAAAGGAGAGAAATATTGAATTTGGGCCAATTTGCCCAAATCCCCAAATCTGATGGGCTCAAATTTATTTTCTTGTCCTAAATCTAAAAGTGACCCGAAAACAATGGGCCTTTCCCATTACACCTGCTGGACCTGCTATTGAAATTTATTTAGGGCCTTTAGACCCATTTTTTGCCTTTGAAAATCTGCTGTAATTTCAATTAGGAATTTGGTAAAATCTGCTGTAATTTCAAATCTCAAGCACAGTGGGAGTAATTAAGTATTGTTGATAATAACTTTTTCAGGTGGCACAATAAGCGTTTTGTTCTAATATCCATAACTTTATACCATTTAAGTAAACTTATGCATGAAAGAAAAAAAATCATCTCATCTTTAATTGTAAAACACAAACTTCATTACCAAACTCTAAGGGGTCATTTGGTGGTTAATAAGTTATTCCACCATATATATATATAGGATAACTTATCCTTCACTAAGGTATAAATGGTAGGATAAATTAAATAATTTCAGGATTGCCTAATACCTCCAACCAAATATATACAGGATAAAAGAGTCCTGCATTTTATCTCTGGGATTATTATACTTTATACTATACACCAAATGACTCCTAGGAATACAAAGAATTCTCAATCTTCTTAATATTTCTTACTATTATTTCGATTCTTATTTTTGTTCTTAACATAGTCTATATACTTTCACTTATTCTCGTTTTATCGAATTAGCCTAAAAAGAAAACGAAGTTTTAATTGATCTTAATTTAGTTGCTTTTAAGATCATGCAACCTGTATTTTTACCTATATATTCGAATAGGCTTTAACATTGCCATGTGAAACATACAATTAGTATTGTTACAAAAATATGTAAAACTAATAATTGCTAGAAAAATAACCAACTTTGTTACTACTAATTTGAGGATGTAAAAGTATTGGTAGGCATACCGATGATTTGTTTTTTACTCGTTTTTTCCTCTTCCCTTTGCCATGTATGCTGGATTTAATCTCTAACCTCCAAATTAAGCTTCAATTTCCAGTGAATTGATATTGTTTCAACTATCACATGAACATTTAATGAGGATAAAAATTAGAAACACAAGTAAAAGGAATGGCAAGAAGCAAGAGTTAAGAATGTTAACTATTGAATTTATAGGTTTTGAATAGTAATTTACGATTTTGAATAAATACAAGATTTTAGTAAAGTTATAACTTCTCGCTCTGTCTCTAGTCTACAAGCTCCAGATTTATCTTTAACATGTCAAAATATTTTATATTGAACAAACTTGATAGGTTACTTAAAGCGGTGTAAAAAGAGTCTAGGAGGGTGTGTGAAGATGAGGTGGAGTGGTGGGGAGGATACAATTTGGATTTTGTTTTGCTTTCAATAGGAAAGACACTTTTCTCATTTTTGAGAAGTTTGTTTTCGGAGAGAAAATGTCTTCTAAATTTTAATTAAACAAATATGAGAAAATTGAAAAATATTATTTTCTCCGTACTGAACACACCATGTGTTAATAGTGTCTTCCTATATGAGGATATATTAAGATCTTATATGTAAGTAGAGCCACTATATCAAAAATGATCTTTATCAGTAATTAATTAATTAACGATAATAGTTTAATTGACGTCAAATATGTTTTTAATGATAATTAACACTCTTTGTAAATGTCTCTAAAGCCTAAAGCAACATTGGATCCAATAATGAAAACTAACTAGTGTTCATTTAACAATCTTTATTAATATGCGTATTTATTGCCTCTAAAACCTATTTTTGTTACAGTGAGCCAGCCACTTAAGATCTATATATCTACATAAACTATGTTAAAAGGTCTTCTTTATATATCATGATTAGAGACCTTAATCTCCTTTTACAAATTTGGACCTTATATGGGTGTGTTTGATCATACGGAGTAAAATATGTGAGTTTCTTACTATATTTGGTAAATAAGTAGAAATTATTATCTCAAAATAATTTTGTATATAATCAGATAAATTAATGTGTGCTGCTATTTACAGAACTTATTTTTTCTATTTGAGAGAAAATATTCTCTAATATAATATTTTTTACCAATCAAACATAAGAAAATTGAAAAACAATTTAGAGGGTCAAAAACCATTCTAGACGCCATGAAATAATTCTTTCAACTATACTATATATTCAACGTCACGAGATGCTTATATGTAAGCACCCTCGCATCCGACCCTAAGATTGTGGATGTGATCTACCAAGTGAGCAAAAATGAAATAGTAAAAGAAAACTAGAAAAATATTTTACCTTTTTCTTTACTTCCTAGCTAAATGGTAGTTTGCCTTGTTGCAGATTTACAACATATTGAGAAAATTGAGTGAGCAAATCTTGAAGAACCTAATTCACTTATTCAAAAGCATTATTGTTAGATCTGAAATGGATTAGTTTAAGTTTATTGTTACTTTGAATTATTAAAGGCAAGTCTTTCTATACTCTACAGATGCCACCAAAACAATTTAATATGATTTTTGGCAGTCCATAAAAATATTTGCTCGTGGATCATTGAAGATAAAGGTAGGAGATTTAATTTTGTAGTCTTTATAATTTTGTTAGATCTGAAATGGATTATTTTAATATGATTTGATAGATTTGTTTTTCTATATATTAATTTTTTCATATTAATGCACACTATTAAAAACATGACTTATTTAATAAATACTTTAAAACTAAATCATTTTTTTAATATTATTCATTAATATGAAGCAAATAATGAGACAAATTTGCCAAATCATAATTAATGTATATTTATTTTAAATAGATTTAAAAATGATTACCAAAAAAATAAAATAAGGGAAGTAAGAGTAATATCGTAAATCACGGGGAGGTGAGTGTTATAGAGCAAAATCTTGAGAGATGTCTCTGAAATTATCCTTTAAAAATTAGAAATAAGTCATTTTTTTAATTTAATGTGTAATTTATAAGTGATAACTGATAATAAAGATATTTATAAGGCTGAAAAGTTGAAACAAAATATGAAGTATGTAATATGTTTTCATCAATTACTTGTATATTTATCCTGGGTATGAAATTTTATTTGTTAGGAGCACCAACCCGAATGAATCCTGTAATGCACGATCTAAATTTAATCAGAGCTTCAATATAGACTTCGAACACGAAAAATCAATTTTTTTTTTTTGACGCACTATTACTGTGGGATGCTTCCAATAAGACTACCAAGTCGGAAAAACGTTATTCAATTAGTCCTAATCAATCAAGGCCTGACAAGAAAAAAAATGGCATGTTGATGTTACTTTATTTCATACATATAAATTAATTGAAAGCACTTTCTAATTATATACTCCCTCGGTTTCAAAAAGACTGCCCTCCTTTCCTTTTTAGTCTGTTTAAAAATGAATAACCTCTTTCTTTTTTTGATAACATTTTAATTTCAGCTTTCCACGTGACATGTTTAAGGCCATAAGATTAATGTCACGACCTAGACCGTCATGATTGGCACCCACACAAACCCTCCGGTGGGAGAACCATTACTACAACCCAAACCAAACAACTAATCTAAAAATTAAGGCATTTAAGTATACGAAGCAGTTAAATACTAAGAAAATAAATAGAGTTTCCATAAACTCTAACAAAAGTATAACAATGCGGAAATTCAACCCCTAGAACCTGAAAGTCAATGTACAAAAACTCTACTAACGACAAGTCTAAGAACAAGGGGTACAACCCCGAAACTAAACAACACCTTAAACTAATAGTCTGAGCCCGAAAAGAATGGACTTAAACAAGAGAGATCCATGGCAGCCTGAAAGAACTGGCTCACTCTTGAATCCGGTCACGGCTCATAGCCACCTAGCTGAGGTCTATCAATAGCCACCTGATGAGGCCCAATACTCAACAAAGAAAGAGCAAGTGCAGTATCAGTACACAACCACAGTGTACTGGTAGGATCACGCGGCTATCTCATTAAGCGTAACATACATTAGTCAATACAACAGTATAATCACATGCACATATCGAACATATACAATATCATCAACATATACGAACAATGAACAACTTCACGATTCTCATATATCACAGTTATATCAATTTAGAGCAACATACCGTCTTTTAATATCAATCATCATTAGATATGAACGAACTCATCACAAGTAGATACACAACACAATTCAATGGTCCTCTCATGGAACCCAATTCAGTGGTCCTCTCATGGAACCCACACCCAAACAGTTAGCATGCCGGAACGTGGCAACCAATCCCATATTTATGCCGGAACATGGCAATCGATCCCATTTTTATGTCGGAACGTGACAACCGATCCAAGTTAGTTATGCCGGACCGTGGCAACCGATCCTATTCACACACCACAATCACATTCACAAGTATATCATCAAGATCATACATTTAAGTCATATTTTCATGGCATTCATCAATTATCTATCTCATTATGACAAGTGTGATCAACATTGCAACATTTCATACATATACAAGTATCATAATGAAGCTAAGAACAAGCATACGATCACACAATCAATAGAATCACAATCATCACCTACCTCGAATCCAAGCTTGAATCCCCTAAGGCACTTGAATCTTCCTTTTTTGTATTCTTCCTGCTTGTTCTTGGTCTAAAAACATACAATTAACGCAAGGATCAACAATCAAATGTCTAATTATTCGGATTATAACTAAACCCAATAACCCTAGACCCAACCCAAGAACCTAACATCAAATTTAGGGTTGTTTCCACCATAGAATCTATAACAAAACCCTCCCTCATCAATATTCACTCATTTTATTACGTTATACGAATCGAAAAATGGATTCGGGGAGTGAAAAGCTTACTTTTAGCCTCAAGAATGGTAAAAAATGAGTAGGAGGCGTCTGAGGTTCGTTCCTTAGCTCTAAAAGTCAAAAAGTGCATAATGAGGTCGTTTACGAATTTATTAACAACTTTAATTCGCGTTGAGCCGCCCACAGCGGCCCTCATCCCGCTGTAGCGGCCCGCCACAGCGGTGAATTCCAGTGCCAAAGCGGCTGGAACGAAACATAGAGCTATTTTGAGAATTCCAAAATCCCCATTTCACAACACACCTCTAACCCACGACGCTCAGAAAATACCGTTTACTCTAAGATCGATTTCGGGAGTTCTACTCACCCGAATTCAATTATGTAAAGTTGTACGGGATTCTTAACGTCTTAACTATCCACTCATGTAATCAAATTCATCAATAGATCTCTCATTTGTTACCAGATTTCCCTACGCCTTAATGAGTCTGATTTCGTCTAAATCTGGACTAGGTTGGAAATTTCAAGTTACTACAAAAAAGTTTTCTGAGCCCAATTCTTTCTCCATTGGTTTTTTCCTAACGACGGAATCAGGTCGTTACAATAGATACCAATTTACCCATCACTCGCCCCCGAATGATCAACTAGGAAAGACTGGCTAAAATAAGGGTGGAGTAGTATCTAAATCGTCACAATTCTGGGGATACTTATCTCGCATGCCCTTCTTATCGAATCTCATTACCCCCTAAGAGTTTCACATCTCCAACCTCAAACCAACCAATTGAAAACTTACACATCCTCCCTTACAATGTCTCAATGAAATCATCACAATGCTCGAGGGATAATTATTGTTGTATGAACACTTAGCTAACCACAAAGCTATTCCCACTAATCACCAAAGTTAATCGTACACATGTTTGCAACATGTTATCAAGAACTTTGACACAAACATTAGGACGAATCCTTTCTCACATAACCATGGTAAAATCCTAAATCAAAACTCGCCACGATTAGAGGTGAACTTGAACCAATCAACACACAATCATAATACTCAAACAATCATAGTTCTTATCAACATCTCCATCTCACAACCCAATTTCCCATGAGTTTAAGCTATAAAAATTTTGGTCTTAGGAAATCAGATACTCATCAAGGGATATGTCTAAGCATACAAACCCTCCAACAACACTATAAAATATGCTAGATTTAGAAATTGCATATCACCTCTTAAGAATAGTAGAATTGGACCCAATGATCCCCACATTCAACCACACATAATCGATACATGACCTCAACGACAAGATGAAACATTAGATTGTCGAACAACCATAAATACGCAGGGTAGCTCTTCTATAAATTCTCATAAGCAAGGTGGTACATGTAGAACCACTAAAATACTTTAACAACTCCAATACAACACCAATTAAGTCATTAGAAATAACAAAATCTTCTCAATCTTCCCACTCAACCAAGAGAACATCACAT
>NW_006238944.1:3185143-3193583 GCF_000226075.1 Solanum tuberosum
TGATCCACCACTAGGGATCCACCCACAAAAGTGAAAACACACTAAAGCATAGCTAATAAATCATACTCACAATACTAACAACCATCATAAACACTCAGACCATTTACCTTATTATAAACCAACACTTTTTAAATGAAAACCTTTCTTAGATACTTAACAATCAATAGTAGTACTTACGACTCACCCCAGGTGTATGTCCTTTCAAATGCTCAATATCGGATACAATTGATCATTTCTCACTTTGCCAATTAATACCTTGACAAAATACATCACCACGAATGTAGACTCACAATGAAAAATTTGAATTGTAATTTCCACCATATAACACAATCCCTTTCTCTATCAACATTAGTTTGTACCTTGAAGATTTTTATGAATTCGTGGATCTCTGTTTATCATTGATCGCATCTCCATCGATCTTACCATATATTTCGCTAAAATTTCAATCATACTCATTATTAGACTCAAAAACAAAACAAAACACTTGTCATCACACTCAAGCTAATGTCTGCACACTCCTTTCTTAAGTCTTTAATTTTTCGATAGTTTTTAACCAATCTGACACACTTGTGACACTATTACCATAGCCACAACAAAATTAATGAAATCACGCGTATCTGAACCCAATTATCTACTCCTCTAAAGACAACTCTTTAGCCTTAAGAATCAAATAAAATATTATTGCTCTCGCCTCTCTCTAAAAGTTGTACTACATCCCCCAATTTTTCTTCATTATGACTCTAGCTCTTTAATTTATATTCGAATGGTGTCCCACCATCTCTTAAAAATTTTCCTTACAACCACGTTACTCACCAAATATTAGAAAACCACAACCTAAGAAACTCGCAAGTCGTAATTACTATACAAAATTCGCTTAATCAATAATCTCATTATATAGTCGCATCCCATCCCAATTCATCGCGAACTCTTATTACCATTACGCTCAATCAGCCTTGACTATCACTACGAAGCCAACCTTTCATCAACACGACACCTCAAACTCAAGTATACTCATCAAATTTAGAGGACTAACCCAATTTATACGCACTTTCTTACTAAAATACTTCAATTTCCCTCACCCAAGTATACTCACTGGGACCTTCCTTATCCATGAGCTTGTCATTTTGATATCCATCCACTCCTTTATGGCTTAAGATAAAATCACCAGTCCTCCTACTATCCTCCTTTTTTTAACAAACAAGACAGGAGCACCCACTGGAAAACACTAGGACGGATGAAACCTTTATCAAGAAGCCCTTGGATTTGAGCTTTAAGCTCTCTCAATTCTGACCCCCCAGGAATAGACTCAATAGAGGGGGATTCGACCTCAACATCCCAAATATGAGCCAATTACGCCAAATAATCATGTCCTACCAGTTTTCTAGCCCGAATAGAGGAAATGATCTTAGTTAGCTTAGGCTTGTACACCCCTTCCCACTCTAATTTTTTCCTATCGAAAATCTCTAGAGTTATCGACTTAGTATTATAATTAAGCCTGGTATAATAGGAGGACAGCCAAGTCATGCTTAAGATTATATCAAGTCAGTCATATCCAGCATAACCAAATCAACCCAACTCTGAAAATTCATAAACACAACAGGACAACATGATATATATGGGTGACTATGACTGACTCTTCAACTGGGGTAGAAACATAGATAGGGGCATCAAGTATATCACAAACCACATCAAATCCCAAGGCAATTGAACTAACACGTACGAATAAGTAGAACCCAGATCACACATAACAATAGCCATCCGGGCACAGACAAGAGTAGCACTAGCGACCATTGCATCACACACCTCAAACTCGATCTTACCCGAAAATGCATATAACTGAGCCCTGTCGTCTTGGCGGGCAACCTCCTCGCCTGGCTGCACTACTCCTCTACCTGTATTACTATTTCCCCGGCCTCCATGGCCTAACTGATTTTCTCCTCATATGCCCAGGTTCTCCACAATTTAACACACTTTACAACTTATATTTGACTGCTGAATAATGAATTAGATCGCGGGGTTAGTTCGGGTACTATTTGGGGTCCATAATTGTGACTAGGAGAAAACAGAGGAGACAGAATAATTAAAATTTGAATCAAGTGATTGATGGTATCGGACACGCCAAATAAAATTTGAAATGTTAACTACATTATTGATAGCGAAGAAAATATAAATGTAATATATGATGTCAGAATAATTAAAATGTAGATATTTTGATGAAATTAAATTCTTGAAAATGTGAAAAAAATATAAAAATAGAATTATTCAAATATTTAGAAGGTTGTCAAAAAAATAATGACATGTGACTATCAAAATAGAACAAAAAGATATTGTGCTACTTGGGATTCAAACCAGACCAAATTCCTTCATTCAAATGAACACCTATTACCACTATATATGCTAGAGGCGTAACTTTTGTCAAGGATATCCAACTTTAAATATATATCATTTAAATGTAAAATTTAACATATATATACAACTTTAATCTTCCGACGAAGGGTGTTCAAGTGGACACATGAATTCTATGTGGCATAATCACATAAGACACCATGTATGATGCAAACTATCATGTAGGATAAGGCTGGACATTCGGTAATTCGGCTCGGTTTCGGGTTTTTTTTTCGATTTTTTCAGTTTTCGGTTCTTGTACCATGTGTACCGAAATAATTCGGTTCGGTTTGGTTTTTATTATTTCGATTCGGTTTATGTTATTTCGGTTCGGTTTTGTTAGTTCGGTTTTTGAAGAAATAATCAAAATAATCAAATGGATGAAGAAATCTTGAGGCTGCTCCAATGGTCGCTGGTTGTTGCTGCTGGAGTGCTGCTCCGATGGTCGGTTGTCGGCTGTTGTTGGTCAGCTGGAGGTTGATGTTGGTCAGCTGGCAGCTACGGCTGGTTGGCTGCTACCTGTTGGCCCTTTGCTGGTCGGCCGATTGTTGATCGACGTGACGACGCTGGAAGAGGGAAAGCGTTAAGGCTTAAGGGACAGTGAAAGGCTGAAAGCGGTGCCTAAGAAAAATGAAAACTAAAGTGAAAAATGAAGGTGGTCACTGGTCATTGACCTAATTCAAAATTGTGCATATATTTATTATTTAATAATTACTATTAATAATTAATATAATATTAATATATTAATATAATATATTTCGGTAAACTGAAATATCGAATAATACAAAAGTCACGTACCGAAAATCAAACCGAAATACCGAAAAATACAAAGATTATACTAAATACCGAATCGAAAACCGAAATACCAAAAAATATCGGTTTAGTTCGGTATTTCGGTGTTTCGATATTTATGCCTAGCCCTAATGTAGGATGCCACGTAGGACGGGTGTATTTATTTGTTCAACTTTATACAATTTTAAATGTCTACTGTGCACACCCAATGTTGAAGGGCATAAATGTGAAATGAGATTATGTTTAAAAAATATATTTATATATTATGCCTTATTTTAATATCTCAAAAGAATTATTATCTTTCTTATATTTGCATTTACAACTCAGCAAACAATTAATGCAAAATTGAATTCATGCCTTCAACGCAAATTTAGCAGATGCCTAACATTTCATTTTGATCATTTTAATAGATTATATATATCCTCTTTTTATTGTCACTAGTATTCGTATTTGCGCGCTGCGCAAATATTTTAATATTAAAAATAAAATTTATTATTCACTTATTAATTTATTTTTAAAAGTAATTATAGTAATATATTATTATTATTCATATGATCATAGTAACTTAATTTAGTACATAACTTTATTTGTTATAATATTATTGCAATAGCTTCAAGTACGTTTTTAGTTTACAATATATTTATGTTGAACTATTAATAAAAATATTATTTTTTAACGAAAAAAAATCAAATTCTAACTTTCCACATAAAATGTTTAATACTATAAGAATAAAAACAAATTTAAATATTTTACATATGTATAATTCAAAACCACAAATTTCAAAAATATTTTGTATTGAATTTAATTCGAGTTAAACTATTAATAGACAATTTAATTAACTTACAACAATTAATAATTATTTAAGGGAAAAGGGTCTGAAAAATACTTTAATTTTGGCTGAAATTGTTGTTACGATACCAAGCTTACCCCCCTGCACTATTTAATAGTATATTTTAAAGGTATATATGTGCCCACGTGGACACATTATTATTTATAATGATGCAATATTTATGATCTCCATGTGGACACATATATACCTTTAAAATATACTATTAAATAGTGCAGGAGGGTAAAATGTCATTTCCAAAGTTTGGTATTGTTACAGCAATTTCGGTCACAGTTCGAATATATTTCAAATCTTTTTCCCATTATTTAATATTAGTAAAAACATTAAAACAAAATTTATTACATAATTAATAAATGCATTTTATATTTATTTAAATTAATTAAATACACATAGTGAAGCAATTGCTTGATTTTATATATAAATGATTATTCAATAAAGAATTTTGATAATTTATATTTTATTTATGAACTATAAATAACTGAACAAACTATACACAGTAAACAAAAGAAACAAAAAAATGTTAGTATATAAAACAGTAATTTATTTTTACAACTAGAAAGGGAAAGCCGCCCATGCTTTGCACGGGCCCAAATATCATTATTTGGAAATTCATAACATTTATTTGTAGTACTTTTAATTTTTTAAATTTAATAAAAAAAAATCTAATAAAAATAATATAATATTAACGATCTAACATTAATATTCTAAATAAAAAGTAATTTATAGATAAAAAGATGGACAAATAAATAAAAATATTAAATTTATAACATCATAAATATTTGCTACACTTAATTAAGTAGTACCTATTAATATTTCAAAAAATTATTAACTACCTCTTTTACTTGATAAATAATTAAATTAAAATGGAGCAAATAGAGACCTTTTCTTCCTGAAAATAAATATGTTGAAGCTGGTAACTCTTGCAGGGGACCCAAGAGATAAACAGAGGAGGTGTTTTTTTGTCTATAATGGAACATGTTCATACAATATAACATATAGTACAATACAATTAAAGCTTAAAGCTCTCAAGTGGAAAACCTTAATGACTAAAACACCCCTTTATTCAATTTTAATCCTAAGAAACACACGTGGACGGTGTGTTGGCTGCTTGATGTCTAATTGCCACTTATATAATAAGAGAAAACTCCATTGGGTTTATAAAAGATTGTGGATAATGTATTTAATAAGAAATTAAAAATTATTAAATTTATTATTCTCTTTATTTTAATTTGATTGTCTTACTTTTCTTTTTAATCCATTTAATAAATAATGTCTCTCTATTTTTTTTTTGGATTTCTTTACTTACTACGTAACACGCGTCATACCATAAGATTTTTGATATATTTTACATATTTTTAGTTTGATATCACACGATTTCAAAGTTTGTTATTTTTTATAAAATTTTGTGTCAAATCAAAATCAGACAAAGAAATTAAAACGATAGGTGTAATTCTTAAAATGAAGACTTTATGAAATTAGAAAGCATTTAAACTAGTACAAAACTTTTGGCCCAATAATTTATTTGGTACAATAAGTACCATAAAGGAAAATTAGAGGTTTATGAATACCATCATTAAAACAGATAAAGATCACCGAAGAAAGTAGAATGGTTGAGAAGTTGGCAAAAGATTGAAAGTATGAAAGGTGAGAGCAAATTTGTGAAGGAGCAAAAATGTTTGTATGGAAGCTACAGTATGGCTCATTCTCCAGGAATGACAGTGCTTGATTTTATCACATTTATATAACTATCCTTCTGGGCCCATTATATAAAAGTAGGATACAAATGACATTTTATGAAAATATATCTAATTTTATTGTAATTGAGTGTATAAAACCAATTATTTAAGCCTAAAGTACAAGAAAATGGATACATAAAGAAATACCAAATAACTAAATTGCCCTCAAGATAAAGTTAATGTCAACAAACACACATGTTGACGGAGTCCTGTTAGCTCTCCCTCAACTCCCTCTTATTAAATAAAAAAAATAACTAATATCTTTTTTTTGTCTCATTTTATTTGATATAGGTAGAATTTAGAGAGTCAATTAAATTTTAATATCATTTTTAAATATTTAAAGTTGTTAATGATTGTAATTTATAGTACTTTTTACGTAATTTTAAAATAATATATGTTAATTCAAGAGTCAATCAAATATTGTTAATTATTGAGATTTATAATATTTTTTATGTAGTTTCCAAATTAAATAATACATACTACCTATTTTGTCCCATTTTATGTGACACGAATAGATTGATTTTATGAATGAATCGATTTTTTTATGAGCTATCGAATTATTTATATGTTTTTTAGAAAATATTTAAAAATTTTAATTATCATGATTTATAGTATTTTTTACGTAATTTTTAAATATATAAAAAATTAAAAAATAAGACAAACAAATTAAATCAAAAGCAAAGAAATTGAATATATGGGATGGCTGCGAGGCAGGCATGTCGACCATGACCTGCTTGGTATCCCCACTTATATATATTACTAGATAAGGGTTGCACGGGCATATTGTGGGGATAAAAATAGTTGTAAAGAAAGACGTGCAAATATGTAACATGATTAAAATAAATTTCAATGTTAACACATTTCATAGTATGTTACATACATTTTGTAGAATGTTATACATTGAACTTTCTATGAAGGCCAAAAACACATACACTATATGTAGTTTAATATTTGTTGCATTGGCCTGGTAGTTGAATTTTGAATTCTGCAAACTCTCAAGTGTTAACATAAGTAGTTCTTCCAGCTTGAAACTTTTTTATGATCTAAGAAGAAACTAAAGGAGTAAATTAATACAATTCAGCAGATAGCAAAGAGAACTGGGAATACATCTAGAACCTTAAATTGCGCAGAGAATAATAGCCCACTTTGGAGAGGGGCTATTTAAATTCAAGAAAATCCAATTCACACAACCTGCAAAATTAGACAGTAGTTGTAGAGTTTGGTTAGGAAAAGGTCTACGATAAATTGATAACAGGAAAAGATACAACCAACTCCAAGCTGAAGTAACATGAAATACAGAAAAACATCCACAAATGAGTTGAAAACAAATATCTGAATAAATTGAACCACAAAAGTTATGCTTCAGCGAACAGTGTAAGGTATATTATTCATTACATGTTTCTAACAATGATTTACTATATTATAAGAAGTACCCTTACATGAATGTAAATACAAAATATTCTTGAAGCAGGCATATGGATACAAATGATAGACCAACCAGAGGAAATAAGATGTCCAAGAGTACAAATCATCCCCTAAAGTTTACTTTCCCAAAAGATGAAGTTTCTATATTAAGGGGAGAGAATGATACTCATAGTGAACAAAGTAACCAAATGGTGAGGATTATACAAAGCATACAGTGCAGAAACTAAAGAAGGAGCTTACAAAGTATAATCTTGGTGCTGAACTGCTCCAACTGAAAGAATGAAAATTGTTAACTATTGTGATTTATAATACTTTTTACGTCATTTTCAAACAATACATTTTTTATCATCTAACCAATTTTATATAGTACGAATAAAATTTCGAGAGTCTATTGATTTTTTTTATATAACTTGTAAATATTTAAGTTGTTATATTAATTTTTTGTTTCAATTTACGTGATATTATGAACCTTGAGAAGTTATCCAATTTTTTGTATGATTAAAAATATTTCAAGTTAGTAGTACTTTTTTTACATAATTTTAAAATAATATATTGTACTTTTGTTGTTCCAATTTATGTGGCATATATAGAATTTTAAAACTAATCACTTTCCATATGTCTTTTACATTATTAAGTTGTAAATTATTATAATTGTACCTTTTTAATGTAATTTTCAAATAATATATCTGTTACTTTTCATGTTCTTATTTATGCGGCATTGATAGATGTTTTTAGAGTTGGTTGATTTTTTTTATATCTATTTTAATTTTTTTACAATTGTTAACTATTGTGATTTATAATATTTTTTCGTCATTTTCAAACAGTATATATATATTTATCATCTAACTCATTTTATGTGGTATCAATAAGATTTTGAGAGTCAATAAAAAACTTTTATATAACTTTTTGATATTTAAGTTGTTAATTATTATAATTTATAGCATTATTTATGTAATTTTCTCTAAAAAAGACATAATTTTTCAATATGCGATATTTTTTCCTGTAAACGGATATTTTTTTGTCTTTGATATATTATGTAGAAAAAATGTAGTAACAAATAATTGGTATTATAAAAGTATAAATTATAGGAACCACATATTATAAGTACTAAATAACATCCTATCCCTTCTAGTTTTCTATTTACCAAAAATCCCTTAAAAATGATGTTTGCGGGATACATAGCATTGTGCACGGGATACATTAGGTTTGATACATTCCACATAGCAGGATACATAGTGTTGTGCACGGGATACAT
>NW_006238944.1:3193621-3194350 GCF_000226075.1 Solanum tuberosum
ACACATAGAGGGAAAAGGCAGAAAAGAATGGCCCACCAAAAATTGGGCCAATTTTGCGGCTGAGAAAGAAAAATGATAGGACTTTTATGTCCTATATTAAGGAAGTGCAATTATAAAACAGCCAAGTACAACATATTTCAAGCATAATATTTAAAGGAAAATTACGAGAGTACCCTTGATTGTCCAAAGATTAAAAAATAGACTTGTTTGAATCTCGAAATTCGAGAAGCACCACATAAAGTTGGACGGGGGAGTATTTATTTTTGCCAGCAAGAAATCTGGCTTCAGCAACAAAGAAGCTATCGATTTTTATGTGTGGGCAAATTAAGTAGAAGCCACAATTAACACGTAAAATCAAAGCAAAAGCAAATAACACAAAGGAAAAAGGTAGAAGAAGAGGTATATACCAAACTAAGGAATATGAAGAGGAAGACATGCAATCTGCCACCATAACACGTGTGAAGAAGCAAAAAAAAAATGCTAAAAGAAAGAAATATTAATTAGCCCTACGTGGCCATTTTTGATTGGTTTGATAGTATTTGAGAGCAAAAAAAAAGTGTTAAAAGAAAAAAATATTAATTAGCCCTACGTGGTCATTTTTGATAGGTTTGGTAGTATTGGTAGGAGCTCTTTTAAGGAAGGAAATGACGGGAATACCCTTGGTAGTCCAAGAGAACCACCACTTATATAGTATGATGATATATATATATATATATATATATATATATG
>NW_006238944.1:3194589-3200308 GCF_000226075.1 Solanum tuberosum
GTATCTGTCGTATCATTAATATCATCGTGTTGTTAAAAATCATGTATCCAAAATTTAATGGTGGATACATATACATGGTCAGACACCCCATTACTAAAAATACAACTCAGATCTTAATTAAGATTACTACTTATTGGATACACATGTTTCAAGGGCTCTATCAAAGTAATATTGGTACTACCAAATTCATGTCACGGTAACCAAAGAAAGCCTTAGAAGAACACCAACAAACAAAAACTCT
The DNA here is from genome assembly GCF_000226075.1 of Solanum tuberosum. Taxonomy (NCBI): domain Eukaryota; kingdom Viridiplantae; phylum Streptophyta; class Magnoliopsida; order Solanales; family Solanaceae; genus Solanum; species Solanum tuberosum. The sequence goes on from NW_006238944.1 coordinate 3,194,831, forward strand.
CTACAATACTCCCTTTGATCCTTTTGCGTTGTGGCATAACATAATCAAAACTAAGATCCATTTCTTTCGGAGACAAACAATCAAGACCCACTCTGAATTAAAGTTTTCTCTGTAGCAGTTACTTTGATTTGATCTAGTTATAAATGAACAATACAGAATAATATTTGGGTTCAGGAGAATTTGTTGGCCATGGTGATAATATCTTGAGAAGAAGAGAGTTAGTTAGCTATTGTTGGAATGAAATTGTACGATGAAATTCTTGAATCATAAAGGAGGAGGCATAATTAGAGTGATAAATATGGGAGGGGAGAATTAAGAGATAGTGATTGATTTGGAGTGAAAGAGTTAATTAAGCAGATAATTAATCAATCCTAGTTTTAAGGTATGTGAGTATCTAATAATCTAATTGTATCTTCAAATATTATATTAATATATGGTATAAAATATTAAAAGTGGTAATATATGTAATTGTTTGAAAGTAAAGATAATATTAGTATATGTAGTAGTAGGTGTATGTCTAATAAGGTAGTTTATCCAAAGAAAAATGATAGGACTTTTATGTCCTATATTAAGGAAGTGCAATTATAAAACAGCCAAGTACAACATATTTCAAGCATAATATTTAAAGGAAAATTACGGGAGTGCATAATAGTTAAAGGAAAATTACGGGAGTACCCTTGGTCGTCCAAGGGCACCACCACTTCTATAGAATGATGATGAAATGAGATATATATAATTATTACTAGATACAAAAGCCTGGGCATGCCCGGGCCCAACATATATTACTTTATTTGTTTTAAATTACATGATTTTGTTGTTAATAATTATTTTTATAATATTTTAAACGTATTTTTCAAATAATATATGTGGCATATGTGATATTTTGAAAGTTAATTAATTTAAGTACATCATTTTAAAATAATATACGTTATTTCCTATCTCAATTTAAATGTGACACTTGTGAAATTTTGAGAGTTAATCAATTTTTGATATGTTTTTAAATAGTATAAGTTGTGGGTTTATAATATTCATAACGTACTTTTCAAATAATATATGTTGCTTCCATTATCCCAATTTTTATGGCACATGTGAAATATGAAGAGTTAATCACATTTTAATATGTTTTTAGAAACTTGTTTCAGAATACAAATTTGAAATGCCGTCTTTTCTTTTTCAAACTTTTGTATCTAGTCAAATAATGTTTCTAAAATTGGAATGAATGTAGTATTAAATTTAAAATTTATATTTCTCATTAATTAAATCAATTATTTATATTTCTCAGTAATCATAGTTTATAATAATTGACATTTCTCATTAATTAATTATAAGAAGTTAGGAATAAACAGAAGCAAACAAAGATAATTATAAGAAGTTGGAATAAACAGTGGCAAACAAGATAATGAAAGAAGAAAGAACGACTTTAAGCATCTTTAAAAGGCACAAAAATGTAGCTTTATTTACATAAAAGTACAAAACAACTAAAGTAATAAAATACAATATTAAGGGGGAAATATAAATTGGAAAAGTGCAGAAGCATCCTAAAAAAGCACCAAAATATGGCTTTATTTACAAAACTGTACAGGATAAGTGAAGTAATAATATAGAATATGAAGGGCAAAATATAAATCTACTTATACAAGTATGGAAACCACACAGCTGATATGTTGACTGTGAGCTGTGTGGTTATCACGGCTTATATATTAGTAGTAGATTATATATTATTACTTATATATATATATATATATATGTATATACTTATATATTATTATATTATTTATACTTATTAATAAGAGTCTACAACACACAGTAAGCACACACGAGGTGGTCAACATGTGTGCTTGAAGTAAATTTAATTTGAATGAGGTCAATTTGGTCATTTTAAATAATACTCAATGCTTCTTTTACTTATACAAAATGCAAGGTTGTTTTATATGGACATCAAATGACCAAAAACCCAATATTATTTAACTCAATTATCATATGTTATAGAGCATTGCAATTGGCTGAAAAGGAACTTCAGTATAGCTACAATATAAATATTTGTACTCCTTGTCAGAACTGCCCCTATGCGGCTATGCTTATCTTATCAACCATGTGTTACGTGGTGAAATTAAAGACATCTTCTTGAGAAAAGTCATTTTATGCGGGACCGACCTAGATATATATATTTTCTCCATTTTATTTATATGTTATTCTTATTAAAAATATATAATATTTAATATTTGTCATTTCATAAAATCAACGCATAAATAATACTATTACTCTTATTTTACCTTTGTGAGTCATTGGTCTTGAAAAATATATATTTGAATAACATAGAAAAACTAAGTAAATATTTCATGTTCATTGGTCAAATTAAATAATAAAAATAAATAAAATCATGTTCATTGATTGAAAGTTCACGGTTTGGATAAAAATCGATCCAAACCGAAAAACCAAACCAAATCGATAGAAATAACCGAACCGAACCGATGAATTATATACATATATTTTATTAATATACATACTTAATATATTATTTTTATAAACAATTTTAAAGATCTTATACATATTTTCATTAAAATTTCTTTATAATTTACTTATTGAAAGCAAAAATGCCCAAGATGAAACATTTATCTTATTGATTTCATGTATATGAGTGTCTATGTCAATTCTTTGTGGAAATGAAAATGTTATTGTCTCTTACTTCTAGGCCAATATAGTGAATTTTAAAGCTTTATTGATAGTAAATTTAGTGATTGAAAGTTTAGTAATTTAAGTCATTCTAACTATTTTTCGTTTTGAATGGATTGTTGTCACTTTTTTCACATTTTAAAAGAATTGTTTCTTTTAATTTTGTGTATGGTTAATAACCGAACCAAACCAAACCGAAATCGATAATCACCAAACCGATAAATGTATATTATATTTGGTTTGGTTTGGTTTTGATAATTTTAAAACCGATTAAGTTGGTTTGGTTTTGATTTTCACCAATAACCGATCCAAACCAACCCGTAAACACCCCTAGCTACAATATAAATATTTGTACTCCTTGTCAGAACTGCCCCTATGCGGCTATGCTTATCTTATCAACCATGTGTTACGTGGTGAAATTAAAGACATCTTCTTGTGACAAGTCATTTTATGCGGGACCGACCTAGATATATATATTTCCTCCGTTTTATTTATATATTATTCTTATTAAAAATATATAATATTTAATATTTGTCATTTCATAAAATCAACGCATAAATAATACTATTACTCTTATTTTACCTTTGTGAGTCATTGGTCTTGAAAATATATATTTGAATAACATAAAAAAACTAAGTAAATATTTCATGTTCATTGGTCAAATTAAATAGTAATAAAAAAATAATTCATGTTCATTGATTGAAAACTTGACTTCAAAAAAACAGTAAATAATGATAGAATAGTAAACTTACATAGTTTCTTAATGCACGTGAAATCTAAAATAGTGACATATAAATAGGAACAGAGGAGTATATCGTAATTCTCTATTTGTATCAAATAGAGAATTTAAGATATACTCCCTCTGTTTCTTTTTATAAGTCATCTTTACTATAAATAATTGGTCCATAATACTTGTCATTTCATAAAAATAATGCATAAATTACAATATTTTTCCTATTTTACCCTTGTGAGTTATTAGCCTTAAAAATATATATTTGATCAACCTAGAAAAAACTAAGTGAATAATTCATGTTCATTAGTCAAATTAATTAATCAAAATAAATTAGTTCATATTCATTGATTGAAAAGTTGACTTCAAAAAAAATTAAATAAGGGTAGAATAGTAAACTTACTTAATTTATTAATGCACATAAAATCAAAAATAGTGACATATAAATAAAAACAGAGGGAGTATCGTATTATATTATATTAATGAATATAAAATTTGAATAAATTATATTATTTTTAACGGGCAGTAGGAAAAGGAGCCTTTTTCCCAATCAATGAAATGAAAAGGAGTCGCGTAGAAAAGAAACTCAAAATTATGTAAAAAGTACTATGAATTACAATGATTAATAATTTAAATATTTTTAAAACATATATAAAATTTGTTGGGCTCTCGAAAATTTACGTATGCCACATAAATTGGGATAGAGAAAATAACACATATTATTTAAAATAACGTAAAAATATTATAAATTATCATACGGATCTTCATCATCTAGTACTCCAATTATACAAAAAGGAGGAATGAGTTTATATAACTTAAACTCTAGAGCACAAGAAAAAACTTCATCATCAATACATCTGGAAGATATTCTAGAAAGTGATCCATTATATGCTAAACTACAGGAGGTAGCAACACTGTAGCTCAACAGTAAATACACTGTTACCAGGACCCAGATAGGGGCCCAATATCCTGTACAAAGATGCTTTCTTTTCCTATAAATAAGTTTGTTTTTCTTTAATTAGGGAGTAGGTTTTAGAAACTCTCTCTTCCGTTTATCATATTCAAAAGATATACATCAAATTTAACTAATCTCTTTATTTATCTTGTCTTAATTTAAATTAAGAAAACAATATGTAGATTTTACATATACTATTTTATTTCTGAAATTAAATTAAATATTAAATAAATGCATAGTAAATAAGAAAAAATGATAAAATTACAATTTTTAATAGTCCAAGCCCTCCAACTCGCTCTCTCTTATTTTCCAACTCATGCCGTCATGCAATTATTGTTGCTCCACTGATCCTTATCCATCATAATTATAGCGGCCATTGACTTCATCTTCATTTCTTCTGTGACAGCTTTTTAAAAATTCAACATAAATAGTTTGATTAGATATTTGTACTTGTGTTGAGCGAATATCTTTAAATGTTATAATTTATAAATTAAAATTAACTTATAAAATTGTTTTAAAGTAATTTATTAATATTTAATTATTCTAATTTTATTTTAATTATTTAAAAAGATGGTTTTTGTGGTACTGATATATAGACGCTTTTTCTTCTCCTATTATATATAAATAGATAGATTATTATTTTCATTTATTGACATTAAGAGATGATTTATATTTTTGAGTATTCTTATACATTCATCCAATTCATTAGATGATTTTTTTCATCTATATAAACTCCCAAGTTCTTTTCTTGAAGATAGAAAAATCAAGAGATAAGTTTCAAAAACACACTTAAACTATACCATTTTTTTGAGTTTCATACCTAAACTATTGAGAGTGTGAGTTTCATACCTAAACTATCACTTTTAGTTTGAGAAACACACCTCTCTTTTATACCATTCTCATCATGGTGTGTGTTAATACACTCTCTCTTTTATTTTAAAAATTGTCACATCACATTCTACATGGACAAAACATTCAACCTTGACAAAAATTAAATAAATTTTAGTATTACTTAAAATTAAAAATTAAAAAATTATTATCCTAAAAATAATATTTCTTTTATAGAATAAAATGTAAAATATTTTTCTTAACCCACTCCATCACTTCCTCTCACCGTATC
>NW_006238944.1:3200593-3215107 GCF_000226075.1 Solanum tuberosum
GGGTACGGGGAAGGAGCTGGTGGAGTGGGGTAAGAAAAATAATTTAAATTTTATTTTTAAAACAAAATATTTTTTTATGGATAGTAATACTTTAATCTTTGATTTTTAATTAATATTAATAGTTTATTATTTAATTTTTGTCAACGTGAAATATTTTATCCATGTGGAATGTCATGTGTCAATGTTTTTTCAAATAAAAGAGAGAATGTATTACACACACCACTGAGGTGTGTTTCTCAAACTAAAAAGTGATAGTTTAGGTATGAAACTCACACTCTTAATAGTTTAGGTATGAAACTCAAAAAAATTGGATAGTTTAGGTGTGTTTTTGACACTTATCTCAAAAATCAAAGCCAAAACTTCTACTCTCTCTATTTAATTTATATATTCCTATGTTCTTTCTTTGTGATCAATGAGACAATTGAATAGAGAATATACAGTACTCCTTCATTGTGCAAAATTTTCTATCAATTCAAAATCTTTGGTAGATTCTGACTCATAATTCCATATTAAAATAGATTATTGAATTCTGGGTTACATAGGTGAAATATATTTAAACATAGTTTCTCTCTCAAGCTACAAGGATTTTCAATATTTTCCAACACATGTAAATTAAGATGGAGAATTATTGTTGGGTAGTTTTAGCCATTATAACATGTGTTGTTCTGTTAAAACTCTTCCATGATGATAAACAAAATCTTCCACCAGGTCCAAAACCATGGCCTATAATTGGCAATCTACATCTTGTTGGTTCTGTCCCTCACAAATCCCTTCACAAACTCGCGATAACTTATGGAGATTTAATGCTTCTAAAGTTTGGTACTCGAAATGTGCTAATAGTATCCTCTCCAGAAATGACAAGAGAATTTTTAAAAACAAATGATGCAAATTGGGCGTCTCGCCCTCAACTTGCTGCTGGTAAGTACACTGCTTATAATTATCATGACATGACATGGGCACCTTATGGTCCATTTTGGAAACAAGCACGACGAATCTATCTCAACGAGATTTTCAACTCTAAACGTTTAGATTCGTTTGAGTACATTCGAGTAGAGGAAAGGCAGAATTTGATTTCGCGACTTTTTCATCTCTCCATGTTAGGGAAGCCAATTCTTCTTAGACAACATTTAACACGTTACACTCTAACGAGTATAAGTAGAACAGTGTTGGGTGAAAAATATTTTAGTGATCACTCAAATGGTAATTGTAATGATAATTCTATAATAAGTTTGGAGAAATTGCAGGATATGCTTGATAAGTGGTTTTTACTTAATGGTGTGATTAATATTGGAGATTGGATACCTTGGTTAGGGTTTTTGGATTTGCAAGGTTATGTTAAGGAAATGAAAGAGTTGCATGGTTAGGGAAAATGCTCAAATATGTCATCGAACTTTGCTCATTTATGTCATTTGTTAAAAGTTTGAATCATCTATACATGTCATTGCTGTTAAAAAAAAGGCTCACTCATGCCATTATTTTTTAACTCATGTTTTGCAAAACCATTTTTACCCCAAACAACTTTTAGCACTTTTCAATTGAAATTTTGGGATCAATGTAGTCTTTTTGCTTCGTATTCCTTGAGAACACCAACAACACATTAAGAACATTAACAATTCTCAAATTTCAAACTTCTTCAATTCTTCACGAAGTCACTTCAAATTTCAAAAGTAGTTTTCCTCCAAGCTAGATATCAAAACTCAATATTTTTTAGCTCAAATTTTACCTAACTCAACAAGATCCACTTGAAATATTTTCAAAGTTTCAATATTTCAACATTCTTTAATGATTGAATTTTTTCTACAACTTCAAATCATTTGAAATTTTGAACATAGACTAAAAAAACACTAGTGAACAAAGATCTAAGGTCAAAATCAACAACAAAAATATGAATCAAAGTAGATTTTTGAAATTCTGGGGATTGGTTTTTTTTTTTTTTTTGAAATTATTTTTTAATAGGGGTGAATTTTTTAAACTCAACAAATGATTTTAGAATTTTGGTACAACGCATTAAATTGTGTGCATTATACAGCTCATTGCTTAATTTTCCAATAAATTATGTCAGGATTTATTAGCTGGTGGCACAGACACTTCAGCAACAACAATTGAATGGGCTTTTCATGAACTTATTAAACAACCAAAAATGATTAAGAAAGAACAAAAAGAGCTAGACCGTGTCATTGGAGATGGGTGCAAGAGAAAGATTTCACTCAACTCACTTGCATTGAATCAATTATCAAGGAAACTTTAAGGCTTCACCCATTAAGCACCATGCTTCCGCCCCGTACTTCCCTAGAGGATTGTCATATAGCAGGCTACGACATACCAAAAGGGACGATTTTAATGGTGAACACTTGGAGTATTGGAAGGAACTCGCGGTATTGGGAGTCGCCAGAAGAATTTATACCAAAGAGATTCGAAGGGAAGGATATAGATGTTACGGGACAACATTTTATGCTCTTACCATTTGGTTCGGGTCGGAGAAAGTGCCCGGGATATAGTCTTGGGATTCGTATCATTAGGGCCACGTTAGCCAACTTGTTGCACGGATTCAATTGGCAATTGCCAGATGGCATAAATCCACAAGACATTAGCATGGATGAGATTTATGGACTTACTACACACCCCAAACTTCCTCTCCATTTTATCATGGTGCCTAGACTTCCTCACCATCTTTACAAATAATGGATCAATGTCAACCAATAATGTTCCTAGAATTTTTTGCTTTGTATTATCATTTGCCAAAGCTCTTTTTGTAGTTTTCGCATTTGCACCTCAAGTATGTAGTCCTTCTTATAATTTGGCCCCTATATATCAAATTCCGTTGAACTTTGCAACAAAATTTACTTTAGTACTTTAACTATGCGGACATTTAAATATATCCTTAACAATTTTGAAGTGATTAAATACCACCTGAAGAGTTGACGTGGCAAAGTGAGTGTACTCACTCTCCTAAAAGCGTGTGAAATAATAATAATAATAATAATAATAATAATACTGAAAACTGAATGGTAAAATCATACATATGACATTCTTTATTGGCCAATATATAACTAATAGTTTATAAAAAAATTTAAAAGTTAATTTATTTTTTTTAAAACGTGAAATTTCTTATTTAGAAGTAAATGAAATTTGTGGGTTAGATTTTTTTTAAAACAAAATATTTAATCTTTTTGTTCTCTCTTTATTTTGTTGTCTTCCCTTAAATGTCTTCTTCCCCATTGAAACACTGCTTATACCTTTCTTCTTCCATCTTAGTAACATTTCCTTCATTTTCATCCCTCACCTCACCAGCCCTTCATTAATCCACACAACCCAACACCTAATTTATATTATTAAAGGTAGACTTTCTTGAATTTTAAGTGATCCATTTTGATTTCAATTAGTTGTGATGCAAAAAATATGGGTCTATCAGCTCTCTTATACAACATTCATTTTTCATTTGAGTTATTAAAAAAAATAACTTTCAAAAAGTATCACTCTCCGAGGGGCAGAAGTTTGGGAGGGGAGGGTTCGAAGAAGAAAGAGTAAGTATGCTATTTTTTTTAATTTTTTTTTGATGAATGTTGAAGAAGAAAATAACTATTGAAGGCTAAAAATGATCGAGAAAAAGAAGAAGCCAATGAAGGCTGAAAATGGTTAAAATCAAGAAAGAAGAAAGGGGGGTAGAAGAGAAGGGGTGGAAGAAGGTGGGGCAATTTTGATTTTAAAATGAATTTTTAATTAATTGATTAATGTAATGAATTTTAAAAAGTGTTTAAGAAAAAAAGTGAATAAGCAAAAAAAAGATTGAAAATTAATGACATGGTGCTTACATGATTGTGATGTGGTGCTTACATGGCTATGATGTGGCAGGTGAGAGTGTTATTCTCCTCTCAGGGTTGTATTTAATTCACTTCAAAGATGTTAAGGGGTATTTAAACATCCGTGTAATTTAAGTGCTAAAATAAGTTGTGCTGCCAAGTTTAGAATTTTTTTTTCCGTGATTTCTCTATATTTATTGATTCACATTTGTATGCAAATTATGGCATATTTCAAAGGATGATGTATGCCGTCACAGATCTCATTTTCCAATGGTGTGGGTGTAATAACAATTTATAATCTTAAAATCATTTTTTTAAGGGAAAAATGACAAATATACCCTCGAACTATCGTAAATGGCATGCAGATACCTTCCGTCATACTTTTGGGACATTGGTGCTCCTGCCGTCCAAAAACTAGAGCATATATACCCTTTATACTAATAGACATACATGTGTCAGGTTTAAGTGTCTACTTGTGCACACTCAAAGTTGGAGGCCATAGTTATCCACTGAAGTCAATTTAAGAGTAATGTTTATGTATTATGCATAATTTTATTAATGGAGAAGGTTTAAAATACCCCTCAATTATTTGAATTAGTACAAAACTATCATCTATCCATCTTTTGGCCTCCAAATATCTCCGACGTCAAACTTTTGGCTCAAAAATACTCTCGATATTAATCCTTTGGCTCATAGTTGCTATTATTTTTTAACATTTCTTTTAAAGAAAAGTCATTAAATATTTATTTATTATGTTGTCTAATCTGATTGGTCCAAATTTAGATCATTCTCAAATAGTTAACAAAAAGCAAATATAATTCATATTTTGATCGAAAAACGCTTCAAAAATAATATCTTATAAATTATTAATTTAATGAAATCTTTCTATTGGCCTATTTTAAATAAAACTGTGATTTATTATAACTCAACTCATGACTAGGGAATAAGGATCTAAATAAAATCCATACTTGTCCCGTCTGATTGTCCATATAAAAAAATGATAATTATTTTTTTATTAATATAAAATTTTCTGTTAGTTATCCAATTGTCTTGTTTATTTCCTCTTTTTATTCTTTTTTTAATCTCATTCTTAATTAGGATATCTGAGACTCAAATTTGAAATGAACTTACATGTTTATATTCTTTTAATTTGTATTATTATCATGGTGGGGTAGGGTGGGGATAGAAGAAAAGATTATTTTCATTCTTTTCTTTTGAATTTTGGGTACACACCAAAGAAAAATGTAGCTAGTATACATACATAGTTGCTTAATGAAATCATTATCAATTGAACTAATTATAATTTCTATATAAATTTCGTCATTATTTTTCTTTTTTTCTCCCTTGTTTTGTCATAAGTTGAAAAAAAAAATGATGGAAAAAATCCAACAAGAAAAAAGTGGAAGAGAGAGGAAGTACTGAGGGGAGGGGGAAAGGGTGATTGCAGAGAGTAGAGGACCAATCATTTTTTTTATTTTTAATTTACTATGAAACACAAAATCAGGTCAATCATATGAGCATATATAGTAAGTAATTTCAAAACCAACATGAGTTGTGGTGCACTGGTGGAGGTGTTTCACCCTTAATCAAAGGTCTCGGGTTCGAGCCCTAGGTATGGAGAAAATCATCTTAGGAGCGCCACCCCCGAATGGATCCTGCAGTGCACGATCCAAATTTAGTCGAGGCTCCAATGTGGGCTCTGGACGCTGGGTGGGAAACCAAAAAAGAAAACAAATCAAATTATTTCAATGAAGAAGGGCCTAAAATGTCCTTAAATTATGTGGTTTTGTACAATATTTCTCTACATCCACCTTATGAGTATAAGCCGTTAGAAATAAATGTATTTTTGAGTCAGAAGTTTGACATCAGAGATATTTGAGGGTCGAAAAATATTCAAAAATTAATTTATACCAATTCAAATAGTTGAGGGATATTTTAGGCCCTTGATGTATTGGAGAAGTGATATTGCCAAAGTTGAAAATTGGTGCAAAAGAAGCCATGGCTATGATACAGAACTCCACGAGCAAATCACAAAATAGATCTGTATAGTTAAATCAAAATTCAATCATTCAGAGAATAAATATAGAATGATATAGATGAAAAAGGTCTGAACAATTTATGAATAATATTATTTTTAATTTGACTAGTATTTCATGTTGTTACTAGAAAAAATGGCCTGTGCAGCACGGGTCCAACATTAATATATGAGCAACTTTCACATATAGCAAACATAAAAATCATATTTGAATGTTATAGATATAGTTTGCATAATTGCGCTGCATAGCAAATTTTATGTTTGCTATGGAGCTTTTGATTTGTATAATTCGCTAGAAACATCCAATTTTTATATAAATTGTTTTAGTTTTGTATAGATTCCATTTATACATTGTAATTTGTATAATAAGATCTGTATTTGTATAACTATAAGTGTATAGGACGAAAATATATGTATTTGTATATACACTTTTCTCTCGCTTTATACAAACACAAACACATTTTTATATATTTTTATACCGAAATGTATAAAATGGTTAATTGTATACCGAAAAATGGCTAATTGTATACCGAATCAGATGGCAAAAAATGGAATTGTTTGCTGCAAATTACAATTAAAATAAACTATGACTATAACATTTAATTTAAATTAACAGTTTACTATTTCATACAATTTTCTCTAATATATATTACTAATGTTCTAAATAAATCTAAATTCCTAATTATTTAGGAGTATAGTATGCATTTGCGAAAGATGTTTTTCAAATAGTCAAATTCCAGAAACTAAAATACTGACCACATTGAATTGAACCAGATCAATTATTAGATTTCTTTAATCAAAACTATAGGTTAGATAGATTTGTATTTTATAAAAATAAATTATAAAATATTAATAAAATTGACCATTAGTATTTCATATAACTATTTAATAAAAAAGATATATTATACGAAAATATTTTTTTACTTAATTTGCTAAAATGAACAAGTGTAAGAGCAAATATTTTAATATAAGATTTAAATTAAAAAACAATTATATATGTTATTAGTTATAATTAATTGATATGGATTGATTTCACAAAAAATCCCAACAAATTGGAGAATAACTTTTCATCGTATTACTGGTTCTCCTCATTATTTATTTATTTTCACAAATTACTTTCTCAATATAACTTTGAAGTAAATATTCTCTTGTTCAATTTTATTTGTCACATTTATCTAATAAGAATAAGAAAATAATGATTAACATGACTATTTTTTTCACAAAATACTCCTATTAATTGATATTTAATTTTAGGTGTTGAAAAATAATTTTAAAAAATAAGTAATTAATATTAAAAATAAAATATAAAAAAAATATTGTCCTCACTTTGCATTTTAATAATAACAAGTTAAAATAAAATCTATCTTTTAATAATGTATAAATAAAATTAACACACAAAATAATATTTAACTTATGCCAATACATAAAAATAGTGTGCTTCTATTCACCAAACAAATTTAAAAATACTCTATAAAGACTAATGTGGCCCATCCTATCTTCAGCTTCCATGGAATTACAGGGGCATTGCTTTGTAATTAAATGATACAAGTATGGGCTTTTTGTAGAGCTCTTGATGGAGTCCAATTAATAAAGCATAAAAGATAACTCTACTAAGCAACTTTATTTAATAAAACTTTGTAAAGACTTTAATACTCTCAAACTTTTATTTAATACCCAAAAACTGACATGTTGAAAAACTTGAAACTCTCTCTTCTAAATGTGGACGTAAACAGAAAGAGAATTCAAGGCAGCCCGAAAGAACTGGCTCACCCTTGAATTCGATCGACGATCACTGATCTTCTAGGCGAGGTCTGTCAATAGCCGCAGAAAGATGCCCTGTACTCAACAAAAATAAGAGCAACTGCAGTATCAGTACACAACCACAGTGTATTGCGCGGCTATCCTACTAAGTGAAACATACATAAGTCAATACAACAATGCGATAACATGCATACACTGAACATATACAATATCATCATCATTTACGAATAATGATCAAGTTCATAATTCTCAATTACACAGTTATATCAAGTCATTTGTCCTCTCATGAAACCCAAACCCAAACTATTAGCATACTGGAACGTGGTATCCGATCCCATGTTTATGTCGGAACGTGGCAACCGATCCCATAATTATGCCGGAGCGTGACAACTGATCCAAGTTAGTGTGTCGGAATGCAACACCCAATCCATTCAACAAGCCACAATCACAATCACAAAGTACATTCTCATAATCATACAATCAAGTCATGATTCATGACATTCATCATTCATATATCCTCATTTACAATTGATGTGATCAATAATGCAATATTCGCATACATACACGTATCATAATGAAGCAAGAACAAACATATATCACACAATCATAGAGTCACAACCATCACCTACCTCGAAACAAGCTTGAAACCCTAAGAAACTTGATCCTTCCCTTTCCGGATTCGTTCCGCTTGTTTTTGGTCTACAAACAATCAATATGATATGAGAATCAATAAATAATCATTAATTACCCGGATTACTAACAATTCTAACAACCCTAGATCATACCCATGATCCCACTATCCAAATTAGGGCTGTTTCCACCATAAATTTCAGATAAAAAACCCTCCCCCGTCGATAATTATCTATTAGATTACGTTCTACGGATCGAAAAACGAATTCGGAGAGTTAAAACCGTACCTTTAGCCTTAAAGATGGTGGAAAACTGTCAAGAATCGCCTGAGGTTAGTCTCCTTACTCTCAAAGTCGAAAAGTGCAGAATAAAGACGTTTTGAGGTTTATTTCTGACTTAACTCGCGTCGGACCCGCCACAACGGTCCTCACCCCACTACAACGGCCCCGCCCTGGCCAAAAAAATCCCGCTTCAGCGGCTTGCACGAAACAGTGAGCAAAATAATAATTCCAAAACCGCCATTTCACAACACATCTTCAACCAACGACACTTAGAAAAAATATCCGTTCACGCTAAGATCAGTTTCAGGAGTTCTACTCACCCGAATTCAATTCCGTAAAGTCGTACGGATTCCTTAACGTGTTATCTATCTACTCATATAATCAAAATCATATATAAATCACCCAATTGCTACTAGATTTCTCTAGAACTCACTGACTCCAATTTTGTCCAAATCTGGACGAGGTTGAGAAATCATAAGTTATTACGAAAAAGTTTTCCGGCCCAAAATTTTCCCCCGTTGGCTTTTCTATAACGACGGAACCCGATCGTTACAGTTACATAAATTGCGACATAGGACTAACCTATATCATTTTATAATAACGTAAAAAATAATATAAATTACAATAAATATAATTTAAAGTACTTAATTATATTTAAAAAATATTTAGCCTTTTAAATTACATACGTGTCACATAAATTGAGAGAAAAAGAATAATATGTGTTGGATCCGTAAGGCGTAGTTATATAACACATGCTTTTCGGCTATTATTTACAGTAAAGTTGCAGCAATCATAGTAGTCCGTGTGTATTATACGAACCATTGATTGATCTAGAAAAAAAAATAAAAAAAAATATTAAATTTCGTAGATTTTAATTATTCAAATAATAATCTTTAATAAATACAAAAATATTCAAGATCATTCTGTCTTTTTTTCGAATTACAACTTAAATAGTGCTTCTTGATTGTCTATATATAGAGAGATATGTGTGGATTATTAAATTTGTACTATTTGATTTCGATTGTTTTATGAGAACTACTGATTTTATCAGTTGCATTTCCATTTTGCACTTTATTATTAAGCATTTTTTCTATTTAAAAGACTAAAATGTTCTTAAAAGTATTCACGAAAAATGTCACATTCTACCTTATTTTATTCATTTTATTTTAATTTCTTATATATAAGTTGCGATGCACTCTTTCTTTTATTCAAATGTAATGAATTATCATTTATTTTCTCTTTCTCTATTATTCATCTAATTTCTCTATTTTTATCCTCACCAGTTGTAAAATGGAAATGTTCAAATAAAAAACAAAAATATTAAAAAAAATAATATAAAACGAAAAAGTGAAATATATAAAATAAAAATATAAAAGTAAAACTTCCTTTACTTGTTCAATTTGAACTATGTACGCCTTTAAAAAATATCAATTGACATGAGTATATTTTGACAATACTCATGTTGATTAATGTTTGAGTTTAGATATTAGTAAAAATAATTAAGAAAAATATATAATTAAAATTAAGTATAATATAAAAATATTTTTTTTTATCATAATATATTACAAAATATAGAATAAAATAATTTTCTTCATATAATAGATAAATAAAAGCCAATGAAGCGAGTAATACGCCAAAAGTGAAACCAGTGGTACAACAAGTTGATTTATATTGTTAATCATCAGTCACATGACAACATAGAAAGTTAATATTAGCGGTTAGTTTTTGACCTCGATTATATGTGAGGTCATTTTGTTTGTCCATTGAAAACACACTTTTGACCCCATTTATTCAATGCTCGTTGAATTGCTAGTGCTTGAGCCTTGAGCAGTAATGGTACTTTCACCACAAATTGAATAGGGATGCCAAGGACACGAAGTAAGTGACTACAACTTGTCAATTCCCATAAACGGGAAGCTCCTCACATTCACTCTTATTAATAGTAGTAATATAAGTTGAAACTTTTTTGGTGGAACTTAGCTTTGGACCAAGTTTATTAATGCACATTTCTAGCTCTCCACAAGTCTTATATACGTAAGTTTTGTGCATGTGTTTGTCATGTTCACAGTTACTTTTAATGAAAGTTTATAACTTAGTTGTGCGTTTCAATATTTGAACCTGATTTACCTAATTCAAATTAATTTATCACATAGTACTTGACTCGGTTATAAGGTGATGAGTATTTTAAGTGGTAACTTTATGTGTTTTTTACTTTAACTTTTAGAGAAAATTAAGGAACCTATTTCATAAGATCAATAATTGGTGTTATACTTTATTTTTAGTGTCTTATAATCTTATCATCTTAATATATCGTTACAGATTTTGAGATTAAAGAACTGTCAATTATATTAATAATAAAAAAATATTCTTTTGAAATAAATTTTAAAAAAAAGTAAGATAAGTAAATTAAAACAGTGGGAAGACATTTTTCATATGCTCTTTTTTCCTTCGTGGCACTTGTGACCACTAAGCAAACAAACATTATTTGTAGTATTATTGTGAAGTTCTTGAATATTTGTGGTTCTTACCTCTGCTGACCCTACTGCCCTTGCTAGAGGAGTTTTCTTAATTTGTTTCTTTCCCTTAAGAAAAAGACTAGTCATGTAATTATGTCCATCTAGAAATTAAATTATGGGAAAAAGAATAAATATACTTTCGAACTATCATAAATGGTATGCAGATATCCTCCGTCATATTTTTGGGACATTGGTGCCCCTGTCGTTCAAAAACTAGAGCGTATATACCCTTTACACTAACGGAAGACTAAATAGAGACACGTGGCGCAATCTTATCCGTTGATCCGATATTTGATAAATGTGGGGTTGGTGTGGATAAGATTATGACATACAAACTAGAGCATATATACTCTTTATACTAACAAACATACATGTGTCATAATCTTATCCATCGACCCGTCATTTATTAAATATCAGATCGACGGACAAGATTGCGCCATGTGTCCCTATTTAGTCTTCCGTTAGAGTGACGGACATATATTCTCTAGTTTTTGGACGGTAGGAGCACCAATGTTCCAAAAGTATGACGGAGGGTATCTGCATATCATTTACGATAGTTCAGGGGTATATTTGTCCTTTTTCCCTTTTGTT
Source organism: Solanum tuberosum (assembly GCF_000226075.1). Classification (NCBI taxonomy): domain Eukaryota; kingdom Viridiplantae; phylum Streptophyta; class Magnoliopsida; order Solanales; family Solanaceae; genus Solanum; species Solanum tuberosum. The sequence goes on from NW_006238944.1 coordinate 3,212,208, forward strand.
AATTACAAAAATTTCACGGGAATGTGTTTTACTAATTCAGATATGATTCAAGAAATGATTTCAGAATTGCTAATGGCAAAAAAACTCTACTTTTTCTATAACAATAATTAGCAGCAACAACCGCATCTTATGTAAATTACTGATAAGTCTTACTGTTCCAGATGTTTTGATGATCTCCTCACAAATGCAAGGACCCGGTCCTCTGCAGAGTATGCTCGTCCAGGTCTATGTGCTATACAGCTGGAAAGCTGTCGCGTCAGAGGTTGGTGAGGTCGTCAGTGTACCACACCAATCGGGATGGACGAAGTTGTTTTGTCCTAACGGTCAATAACTCTTTATGGTTGATATAGTCAACATGACAAACAATAAATCACTCATTCATTCAAAAAGAGAATATTCAAGCTTCAACAAAAACAACAAGAGACCTCATAGACTGATGAATTGCTTCCCACATGGATAGATATACCTTTAAAATACACTATAAATAATGCAAGGGGTAAAAGATCCACCATGCTTGATTACTGTTTATTTTAAGCATGTTGGGCCTTAGTTTATGATGATGGAAGAGTTTTAAGACAACAAGACATGTTATAATGGCTAAAACTACCCAACAATAATTCTCCACCTTAATTTACATGTGTTGGAAAATATTGAAAATTCTTATAGCTTGAGAAACTATGTTTAAAGATATTCACCTATGTGACCCAGAATTCAATAATCTATTTTAATATGAAATTACGAGCCAGAATTTAATACAGATTTTTAATTGATCGTAGAAATTTTTGCAGAATGAAGGAGTACAGTATTATCTGTATTCTTTGTCTCATTGATCACAAAGAAAGAACACAGGAATATATAGATAGAGAGAGAGTAGAAGTTTTGGCTTTGATTTTTCTATCATCAAGAAAACAACTTGGGAGTTTATATAGATGAGAAAAATCATATAATGAATTGGATGAATGTATAAGAATGCTCAAAAATAAAAATCATCTCTTAATTAATGTCAATAAATGAAAATAATAATCAATCTATCTATATATAATAGGAGAAGAAAAAGCGCCTACGTGTCAGTACCATAAAAATCATCTTTTTAAATAATTAAAATAAAATTAGAATAATTAAATATATATAAATTACTTTAAAACAATTTTATAAATTAATTTTAATTTATAAATTATAACATTTAAAAATATTCGCCCAACACACGAATACAAATATCAAATCAAACCATTTATGTTGAATTTTTAAAAAGCTATCACAGAAGAAATGAAGATGAAGTCAATGACCGCTATAATTATGATGGATAAGGATCAGTGGAGCAACAATAATTGCATGAGATGGAAGATAAGAGAGAGCGTAGTTAGAGGGCTTGGACTATTAAAAATTATAATTTTATCAATTTTTCTTATTTATTATGCATTTATTTAATATTTAATTTAATTTCAGAAATAAAATAGTATATGCAAAATCTACATATTATTTTCTTAATTTAAATTAAGACAAGATAAATAAAGAGATTAGTTAAATTTGATGTATATCTTTTGAATATGATAAATAAAAAATATAATAAAATATATATTTTGAATATGATCTATATCTATATTGATTTATGTGCAATAAATATGCATGGTTGGAAAATATATAACTCTAATAGTTAGATCGATAGAAGTTGTCAACAATAAACTAAAAAAAAAAATGAATTGCAAATAAAAGATAAATCATGTATTTAATTAATTATGATAAAATGAATTAAAAATTCAAATACATATGGATTTAACTATGTAACTTTATATTGATAGAAGTTGATGTTACTTTATGAGTTTTTTCTATTAAAATAATTAATATATTCTTTTGATAATTTAAATTAAGAATATAAGTTACAAAATTTTATTCAATAGCATATTAAACACACTTTATGTGAAATCGTAAAATGTAACATAGAAAAATATAGGCAGGTTATCACTATTATTGTCCCTTTCGTAAGTAAAATATAAAATAATTCCCAAGAGATCATTAGATATTTTGGTTGAAATTGAGATGAATACTTGCCACTTATTCAAACATTGATAGAGGCTTACAATTTCTTTTATCGATCAAGTAATAGCATATGATTGTATTTTCTACGACTCCAATACAATATTATCTTCATGATATAATATTTTTAATTAAAAGTGAATATACTAATCTTTTTTCCTAAAATACTATCTCAAGTGATATCATAGGAACACTTTTTGAAATTATAGTGGTAACTCTATGATTTAAAATTTATAAACATTGATACTAATATTAAGACAAGTAATGTTTGATGAGAGAATATTGAAGGAGACGAACAAACGAGTTATAAAAAATCACATATTTTGAAAGAAGAAAACTTCAATATAGAATTCATGCTATTCTCTATAGCCATGTTGTTTTTGTTTGATAAGTAATTATACATTTATCAACAACCTCGGAATCTTATTAAGCATATGACATAATCTTAAAAAGTGTTTTTATTTTTCGTGTTGTAAACACATTATTTTTATTTTTTATATATCTAATGTATGTTATTTGTTTTTTTTAAAATAAAATAAAATATATTCAGATATTGTAACTGGGATCATTTAACTACTTTCTATTCTCTTATTACTAGATAAGTATTGCCCGTGCAGAACACGGGCCCAATATGATTTATAATTGAGCAACTTTCACATATAGCAAACACAAAATTCATATTTGTATGCTATAACAAAGTTTGCATAATTGCACTCCATAGCAAACATATATATGTATAATTCGCTATACATATATAAAACAAACAGTTGTATAATCTGCTTTGGTATACATATACAAAAAGATCAATTGTATAAAGTGAGAGAGGCGAGTGAGCGAGCGAGATCTGGGAGAGTGGCGAGCGAGAT
>NW_006238944.1:3215896-3217601 GCF_000226075.1 Solanum tuberosum
AAAATGGGACAAAAATGATCCAAAATAAGTCTAACACAACAATATAACTCCAAAAGGAATGGCTAGGGAAAAGACCAAAATGCCCTTAAAATTTCCGGACGGATTCCCTGCCAACTGCCCAACTTTCAAAGGGCATAACTCACTCATACGAACTCGGAATCGAGCAAACTCGGTGGCGTTGGAATGAACATTCCACGAGCTATGCAACCATAACTGGAACTATACCTAACTAATCCTGAGCTAGAAGTCATGACTGCTCAAATTTGGCCAAAAACTCACCTTTTTCCATACTTAGCCAAATTTCAAGATTTTTAAATCTTTCCAAAACTGACTATTTCCAATTCTAAGCCTCTTCATAATTATTTCAAATCGTCGGTTGTTACAATATCTCCGCCTTGGGAACATTCGTCCTCGAATGAGGTTACTCTTACTAAGCTATATTGCTAATCCTCTTGACTATACGATAAGGTCCCATATATCGGGGACTAAGTTTATCCTTCTTACCAATCCTCATAACTCCCTGCACGAGTGAAACTTTCGGATATATCCAATCCTCTACTTCGAACTCTAACGCCTTTCTCCTAACATCAGTGTAGGAGTTTTGACGATTCTGTGCCGTTTCCAACCTTTCTTAAATCACTTTCACCTTCTCCATAGCTTGGTGAACTAAATCTGGTCCTATCAACCCTGCTTCACCAACTTCAAACCATCCAATATGAGATCTACATCTTCTCCCATAAAGAGCTTCGTAAGGATCCATTTGGATGCTAGAATAGTAACTATTGCTGTAAGCAACTCCATGTAAGATAGGTGATCATCTCAATTATTCTTGAAATCAATCCCACAATCCACCTTGATACCTTAAAACACCATCTCCCCCTTGTTCAAAAGCCATCACTGGTTATGAACATTTTTCCTGTAATTCAAACAAGATAGGGTCTAGGTCTTTTTCACCTTTTACTTCTGGCACTAATGATGGGTCAGGCCCATTCATAATCACTATTCCTCCTTGTGGAATTCATAAGACTAACTCCCAGGCGTGCAAATCGGTGCACATCTCTTGCTAATTCTCTATGTTCTACCTCAATATGGGTGGTGCTACCCATAGACAACTCGCTTAAAGAATCAGTAGCAACATTTAACCTTACCAGGGTGATAAAGAAAACTCATGTCATCATCCTTGAGTACCTCAACCACACTCTCTCTGTTTGAGATTAAGCTCATTCTAAGTGAACACATATTGTAGTCTCTTGAGATCGGTGAACAAACTCACATGAACATCATACAACAATGACGCCATATCTTCAAAGCAAAAACTACAACAACCAACCCTAGCTCATCACAAAACACCACAAAACCTTGAGTACCTTCTGGTAAGGTCAAAACTGGAGCAGAAATAAACCTCTTTTCAATTCCTGAAAGCTTTTCTTACAAGCTTTAGACCATTGAAACTTCGCTGTCTTCTGAGTCAACTTCGTCAAAGGAGATGCAATAGATGAGAACCCCTCAACAAACCTTCTATAATAACCAGCTAAACACAAGAAACTCCTAATATCAGTTGGAGATATGGGTCTAGGCCAATTCTGCACTGCCTCTATTTTCCGAGTATCGGCTTTAATTCCATCATCGGACACAATGTGGCCTAGAAATGCCACAGACTCAAGCCAAAATTCACACTTAGAGAACTTGGCATACAACTCCTTAT
>NW_006238944.1:3217939-3219270 GCF_000226075.1 Solanum tuberosum
GAGACACTCGGTCGAATGAAACCCTTTTCTAGGAGATCTTTCAACTGCTCTTTTAACTCTTTCAACTCTGCTGGTGCCATTCTATATGGCGGAATAGAGATGGGACGAGTATCTGGAATGAGATCTATGCCGAAATCTATTTCTCTATCGGGAGGAATTCCGGGTAGATCATCAGGAAACACTTCTGGAAACTCTCTTACTATAGGAACTGACTGAAAATGAGGTATCTCAACACTAGAGTTGTTCACTCGGACTAAGTGATAGATACAACCCTTCGAAACTAACTTTCTCGCCTTAAGCTACGAAATAAAATGACCCTTAGGCACTGCTGAACTACTACTCCACTCTAAGACTGGGCTCATTCGGAAACTGAAACTTGACTGCTCGAGTTCTATAGTCTAATGATGCATAACAGGCATGAAGCCAATCCATACCTAAAATGACATCGAAATCTACCATGTCTAACTCAACCAAATCAGCTATGGTGCTCTTGTGATTGATAGAAACAGGACAATCACGATAAACTCTCTTTCTGCTAGAAAAAACTCACCAACAGGTGTAGAGACACTGAATGGCTTACTAAGTTGCTCATGAAAAACATCAAAGTTCATAGCAACATCAGGAGTTACAAAAGATAAACTTTCTCCTGGGTCTAGTAAAGTATACACAGTAAAGTCAAAGACTCGAATCATACCAGTGACAACATCCGGTGAATCGTCTAGCTCTTGGCGACTGTTGATTGCGTAGAGGAGGTTTGCTCCTCCGCCGGCAATAGAAGTAGCTCCTCTAGGTGTCGTCCTATCTGGTGGAACAACTGAAGAAGACTGTGTTCTATCGCCCTCATTACCCTGGCTGTTCTTTGGACACTCTCGCATGAAATGTCCATTCTGTCCACACTTGAAGCAACTTGTCTGGCCCTGACGACACTTCCCTGTGTGGGTTCTACCACACCTAGCACATGTAAGAGCCTTACTACCCCGTGGCACCATACTGCCTTGAGGATAGTCAAGTCTAGCCCTGAAACTAGATGAATCTCTATTATACTCATCTTTGTTCTTAGGTGTAGGTGCACTAGCAGACAGTGGAGCAGGTCCCTTCTGTTTCTGTAGGAGGGACGACTGATTAGCATCATTCTTTTGCTGCCTGAACTCTTCCCCTACAATCTTAGCCCTCTTATTATTAAACTCTTCTCTATCCTTCAACTTATCCTCCTCAACTTGTTGTAAATGGATCATAAATCTTGCTAGGTCAATATCCCCTATCAGCATAGCTGCCTTGACTTCCTTGCTTGACTGACGAGACAGCCCAGCAACATATAAACTCATCCTGCT
>NW_006238944.1:3219462-3219604 GCF_000226075.1 Solanum tuberosum
CAGCCCTATTCTGTTTCCATTGGTCAAACCAGATTCTAGCGACACCCTTCAATTGGTACACAACTAGTTCCACTGACGCCATATCTTCAAAGCAAAAACTACAACAACCAACCCTAGCTCATGGGTTGGGTAGTTCTTCTCA
>NW_006238944.1:3221724-3222142 GCF_000226075.1 Solanum tuberosum
CACCTGCTGGCGCTCTGAGTGGCGCGCCGCCCCAAGGGCTGGACTTCAGAGTCCCCCTTAGGGCGCGCTGGCAGGCGCGACGCGCCAACCCCCTTACCCAGAAACTCGACTTTTCTCCCTTGTTTTGCCAACTCTAAACCACCCTTCCTTCAAGGGTTTCAGCCCCAAACATTAAGGATCATCAAATACCTCAACATACAAGAGATTTAACTCAAAACCACAACCAAAAACATGTCCAAAACAAACAAGGGACTTCAACAACACCAACAACAATATCAACAAGATCAACAACAAATACAACAACTTCAACAACACAACCAATCCTTTCCTTCAATAAATAAAAGGGGCTTGGTGTGTGGGGAAAAGGATATACCCACACTATGAACTCACATACCTAGTAGGGATCACCCCCGACGAT
>NW_006238944.1:3222248-3232898 GCF_000226075.1 Solanum tuberosum
AGGGGCTTGGTGTGTGGGGGAAAGGGATCAACCCACACTAACTACTCACATACCTAGTAGGGATCACCCCCGACGATTTCCACGACGATCTTTGACGGAAACTACTTGATCTCCTTTTCTTCTTCTCCTCTTTCTCTCTTCTTCTCTCAAGAACCCTAACTCTAACTCTTTTAAAATGGAACTAAAATGATCCACAATAAGCCTAACACAACAATATAACCTCAAGAGAAATGGCTAGGGAAAAGACCAAAATGCCCTTAAAATTTCCGGACGGATTCCCTGCCAACTGCCCAACTTTCAAATGGCATAACTCACTCATACGAACTCGGAATCGAGCAAACTTGGTGGCGTTGGAAAGACCATTCCATGAGATATGCAAACATAACTGGAACTATACCTAACTCATCCTGAGCTAGAAGTTATGACTGCTCAAAGTTGGCCAAACAGTCACCTTTTTCCATACTTAGCCAAATTTCAAGATTTTTAAATCTTTCCAAAACTGACTATTTCCAATTGTAAGCCTCTTCTTAATTATTTCAAATCTTCGGTTGTTACAATGAGGTAACGCATTTTGATCTCAAAAGTGATCTAGATACTCTATCCATTAAAAGGTTAAGAAAACTTGTTGCAGTACTAATTGACTTAGTAGATGAACTAACCACTGAGAATATGATGATAAGTAAAAATTTGAGTTTGTGTGAGGATGAAATTGCAGCCCTTAACTCTCAAATGTATGAAATGAGTGTTAGGATAAGTATTATAGAAACTGAGAGAATGCAGCCCAGCGAGGAACCTGGTACCTCTGAGGGTGGGAAACGGAAACTCAGTAGCTTTGAGGTCGAATTAGAAGAAAAGTTAAAGGCATCGTAGTTTCAATTAGTGGCTTCTCTTGAAATGAATTCTCAACTAATGAAGGACCTTAGTAAGATCAAAGAAGAGCTGAACCATTCCCTGAAATGGACTGATTCGTCTAAGATTCTTTCGAACTTAGCAAATCATAAGTTCAATAACAAAAAGGGCTTAGGTTGTAGGCAGATAAAACCTCCCTACAACCCTCACAGTAAATATGTCTCTGTTTCTGACAATGTTTTGTGTACCCATTATGGAAGAAATGGTCATCTGAAAGAAAAATGTGAGTCTCTAAAGAGAGTAAAAGAAAGACAGGGAGAATTTTCTCAAGTCGAGAAAAGGATGTGTAGAAAAGAAAAAAGTACCTGGTCCCAAATACCATTTTAGCAAGAACACTTTGCCCCCGTGGACAGGAAGGTTTCTCATTAAACCTTTTGACAGTTTTTGGGAACTCTATCTCAAGTGGGTTCCTAAGTTTAATAAGTGATTCTTGTGCAGAATAGAGGAAACAGTCAGTGCTGGTACATAGATAGTGGATGCTGAAGGCATATGACTGGAGACACTCAAAACTTCCTCTCTTTGGAAGCACACCAGCGCGGTGGTGTGTCGTTTGGTGATGGGAAAAAAGGGTTTCATTATCGGAATTGGGAAAATAGGAAGATCATCAAAACATTCCATATACAATGTTCATTATGTGAATGGTTTGAAATATAATCTTAATCTTCGGTTGTTACAATGAGGTAACGCATTTTGATCTCAAAAGTGATCTAGATACTCTATCCATTAAAAGGTTAAGAAAACTTGTTGCAGTACTAATTGACTTAGTAGATGAACTAACCACTGAGAATATGATGATAAGTAAAAATTTGAGTTTGTGTGAGGATGAAATTGCAGCCCTTAACTCTCAAATGTATGAAATGAGTGTTAGGATAAGTATTATAGAAACTGAGAGAATGCAGCCCAGCGAGGAACCTGGTACCTCTGAGGGTGGGAAACGGAAACTCAGTAGCTTTGAGGTCGAATTAGAAGAAAAGTTAAAGGCATCGTAGTTTCAATTAGTGGCTTCTCTTGAAATGAATTCTCAACTAATGAAGGACCTTAGTAAGATCAAAGAAGAGCTGAACCATTCCCTGAAATGGACTGATTCGTCTAAGATTCTTTCGAACTTAGCAAATCATAAGTTCAATAACAAAAAGGGCTTAGGTTGTAGGCAGATAAAACCTCCCTACAACCCTCACAGTAAATATGTCTCTGTTTCTGACAATGTTTTGTGTACCCATTATGGAAGAAATGGTCATCTGAAAGAAAAATGTGAGTCTCTAAAGAGAGTAAAAGAAAGACAGGGAGAATTTTCTCAAGTCGAGAAAAGGATGTGTAGAAAAGAAAAAAGTACCTGGTCCCAAATACCATTTTAGCAAGAACACTTTGCCCCCGTGGACAGGAAGGTTTCTCATTAAACCTTTTGACAGTTTTTGGGAACTCTATCTCAAGTGGGTTCCTAAGTTTAATAAGTGATTCTTGTGCAGAATAGAGGAAACAGTCAGTGCTGGTACATAGATAGTGGATGCTGAAGGCATATGACTGGAGACACTCAAAACTTCCTCTCTTTGGAAGCACACCAGCGCGGTGGTGTGTCGTTTGGTGATGGGAAAAAAGGGTTTCATTATCGGAATTGGGAAAATAGGAAGATCATCAAAACATTCCATATACAATGTTCATTATGTGAATGGTTTGAAATATAATCTTTTAAGTGTATCTCAAATCTGCGATAAGGGAAATGAAGAATTCTTATCTGACAGGTGCCTGGTTACCAACTGTGTAACTAACAAAGTTGTTATGTCTACCAAAAGAGTCAAAAATATGTATGTTGCAGATCTTGACTCAATAGAAGGGGACATGTCACACCCCAACCCTAGGTGAGGCAGACAAGTACCATATGAACATATGATTTACAAGTCACCTATGATGAGAAAGTAAACTACTACTATGCAAATATATTTACTAATGAGAAGCTTCATATACAACACATGTTGACTAGCTGAACCGATACATGTGACAAGTGAAACTATGAATTCAGATGATAGCTTTACAATGTATACAAAGCCTCTACTGGAATCCATGACTGTACCACTATGAAATACGCATATTAAAGACTCGACAAAGCCCCGAATCAACTTGGAGATCACCAACAACCGCTGAGTATCATGTGCTTCTATTGGGGAGATCTACTAGTTGAGTACTTGTACCTGCAACATGAAATGCAGCGTCCCCAATAAGGGATATCAGTACGAAAGAATGTACTGAATATATAAGGCATAATACAACCATATGTAAAATGAGAGCTCAAGTGAAACCAAATACCAATAGATAAGGATTAGAGACCACATTTGCTTTATACTTGTGGAATAGTGTATGTTACATTCATTTCTATACTTTTCTTTGCATTATAATATTTATAAGACATATGATACAAATGACCAGCTGATCAGTGGCAGAAGAGGATGACCCATGCTAGGCATTTTAACCCTTGGGATGCTATCCTCATAATTCCACAAATTGGGATCGGCCCATGCTAGGTTTTCGTCCCTGAGCTGCCACCCTCTTATACCAATTGGGATCGGCCCATGCTAGGCTTTTGCCCCTAAGCTTCCACTCTTCTATACCAATTGGGATCGACCCATGCTAAGCATTTGCCCCTGGGCTCCCACCCATAATTATACAGATTGCTTCACTTAGATTCTTTAATCTTTGAGATTGTTGTTTTGATGTTCATAACTCTTTTGAGATTGTTCTTTTGATGATCATAACTCTTTTGAGATTGCTATTTTGGTGGTCATAATCATTGTTGAGATTTGAAACTATGGACCAGTAGTAGAAAACATATGAATATGGACTTACGATAATAAAATGACATGGGAAGCAAATGTGACATGAACGTCTAATACTTAGGAGATTATATGACTCAGTAAGCATTTTGACATCTTAAATTGAAGCACATATCAAGTGAAGACATTTAACATTCAGCCAAGAGATTTGAACTCTATAAGATAGCCAAATAGTCACTAACTAATATCAATAAATAAAAATGACATGGGAAGCAAATGTGACATGAACGTCTAATACTTAGGAGATTATATGACTCAGTAAGCATTTTGACATCTTAAATTGAAGCACATATCAAGTGAAGACATTTAACATTCAGCCAAGAGATTTGAACTCTATAAGATAGCCAAATAGTCACTAACTAATATCAATAAAATACAAGGTATACGTGAACGTGGAACCAAGGGAGAACGTGGGAAGATTCAACTTTAGGAAAAATACATATTCCAAGTAAGTACATATAAATTGTACAATAGAGCAAGTAGGGATCTTGTGAGGTAACATTATAGTCTAACACAATGGGAGTAATAAACAATAAAGGGAACATATGAACATGTGAAAAGATGACATATATATAGATAATTGAAGCAAGTTGGCATGATATGGGAAGATTGTATATCCAACATATAAACATATGTACCATGTGTAATCTAGGATCATTTTGATTTATATAAGGGAAATACATGCAATGGGTACTTTGACGATGAAACAAGTTTAAACCTTGCATGCTAATACTTGGTAGATTAAGCACGTACATTTAGTAACAAACTCATATTAGAGTACTCACTTTACTACTCTAGGGAGTAGAAACTGCTACTATGGATCAGCCACTACCAAGGACACTTAGAAAACTTACTTTTTGTAATGCAAGTGTTGGATTCATGCCAAAGAAATAGGAAATCGAATAGCCTTACATACCTTATCATCTGACCAATAGAACTATCACGATTCAGCTCCCCTTTTAGGTTTTAATCTACAATATAAGTCATGATAAACTAAAATTAGCAGCTATCACACTGTGAGCCCTGTAAAACAGTAGCTAACATTGACGGATAATGAACCCATACAACCCTTAAAATAATGTGTATCAGCACACCCTCCTTCTCTGCCCAATACATACATTATATATCCTTTTCCAAGATTACCCAAGCTGCACCAACAACAATACACATAAAACGGCCTCAAATATTCTTTATCGTACAACCAATTATTGAACTCACCACCCCTTTGAGATCTTTATGACAGCACACCTATAATTCTTCACTCAAACTCATACATAAGGAGCAAGAAAATGGAGCAGTCACCTTACCTCAATTTCTGAAACTTTTCCTTATAACTTGAATTCCTTTTGAACTTTAACTTCCCTTCACACTTAAACCAAAGAATAAGAGAAAAGTATCTTAATAATTAAGGAAAGTGAGCAGTAGCTTGTGGGAACTTCTGCCTTATACTTATAACTGAGCATGAATAACATGTTTTCTAGTCTTCCATGAGAGAATTAAGCTAAATCCATAAGTGTTTCTCTTACCTTGGTTTGCAGATATGAGGGTTTCTTCAAGAACCCTAGAAGGAACTTTAAGGCTGTTATTTTAATCCATAAGAGAAAAGAGAGAGAGAGCTATAGTTAATTGTCAATATTGCATGTTAAAAATGAGTGAGAATAGCAGCCAATATATCTTATATTGAGTTTTCTTCACCTTTAAGAATATCCTCTAGAACCTCCCTTTTTTGTCCATTTTCAGCCACTAATTGGTCAAGTAGGTGATGCACCTGCATATGTACATCAAGCAACTCAAAAGGTCAAAGTAGGTGATGCACCTACTTGCTTTCACTTGGGCTTAAATATACTGGGCCTTGGCAGATTTGGCTGCTGGACTTTAGTTTTATTTTTCTTTTATTTAACTTAATTTGTGCCTCAAATGAGTCCATTAGCATAGGCCCAAATCTGATCCATAAACATTGGCCTTTTTAATTAGATCCATATAGCTCAAGTAGGTGATGCACCTACTTGGTCCTTTGGACTGGTCAATAAGTCAAAGTAGGTGATGCACCTACTTGTCACCTACTAGCTTAGTTAAGTCAAGCAAGCAACTCACTTATTTTATTCCATTTTCTAAATACTAATCCCTTTTGCTTTAACTTAGCACTTAACTTTCAACTTTAAGCTCAATTACCACCTTACTGTCTCGAGTTTAAATGCTCCCGTTGGAGTTAACTTGCAGTACACATGCTGAAACGTGCAAGGCATCACATCACTTTCCAAGCTAGTTTAAACTAACGCTAATCACATAAGAAATATGGTCCCTCGCCTATACTAGAAGGCTATGCCAAGTATCACAAGAATAGAACAAGCATATGCATAATACGGGCTGTTACATACACGTAAAATATGGGTTGTTACATCCTCCCCCCTTATGATCATTCGTCCTCGAATGATATGTTAAGCTGATAGTTTGGTTAACCTTGGAATTTCATTTGGAGATTTGCGAGAGTTCCCTCTGTATAGGACTATCCAAAATACGTAGACTAACCTAAAACACATATAGACAAGTCTAGCATGACGTCTCAATAGATATGGTTCATGAAATAATAATATGACAAAATCAACCCCTTTCTTGACCATGTAATTCACTGAAGATACGCAAGTAGAATTCATACAAATAAGGACTTTAATATACCTAAAGACAAGACATGCAAATGACATATCAAATGAACAACTGCTAGTAGGATTTATGATTGTATAAGTGGACCACATGATCTCATATCCTTATGTTGATGTTTAGAATGAGGAGGGGCATTTAGGATCTGTACCATCTTCTATTCCCAAGTATCTTATGTTATATTCTATTCCTTCCACAATAAACCTTTTGAGCTTAGCTTCCGGGCCTTAACAATCAAGAATAACCTTTTCGTATATGGAACGAATAAAAAATCATAGGCCTAACCAATCGGGGCTCTACTTTCCCTTCTCTTTATTCTCATGACGCTTTTCAGAGTTGAGACTTATAAGAACACATAACTGTTAATATAAAATCTAAAGTTTTATGCCGCAGCTTCGACTAAGGCATTATGCTAAGTAAATATCCATGGTTGTGATGAAATTTACATATATTCCCAACCTTTTCTGGTCAAAATCTTCACTACATAATGATACAAGGAAATGTTTTCCCAAAATGTTCAAAACTCAAGTCAATAATCACAGAGGGGCATAGTGTACAAATAAATAAGTCACATTGGGTATGACACATATGCATATTAGCACAAAAGGGAGCGCATAATATATGGGCATTAAGCTATAGAAATATATGGTGTACACACACATATGGTGCATAGGGTAGCGTGTGAGCGAATGAACTATAAAGAATGTAGGAAATGCACTAGATGAGCACATGATGCATGAGTACTAAAGCTACAAAATATATAATACGTAAGCAAGTAGACTATATGAAATATGAACTATGGAACACAAATCACATTGATCAAGTGTGTTATATCACATGGATTGGTGACCTAACATGTCAATAAGTACACTTATGAAATATGAGCAAGTGAACACATGACATATGGCTAGAAAAACTATAAGGCCTGTAATGTTTAAGCAAGTAGGCTACGAGGCATGTAATATACATAGAACGGTTTATGATGCCTATGAGATGTAAACAAGTGATATGCGAGTCATATAACCCATGAGCACTAATTTTTCTCATAGCATGTGATCAATTAGCATGCAATATCCACACAATATGGGCAAGTGACATGTGGAAATAACCAGTGCAATAAATAACATGTAAGGAAAAGGTCCTATGAAAACATATAACAATAAACAAGGGTGCTCTGAAGCGGATAACATTTACATGTAAGCATTCTGTGACATTAGGTAACCTGTGAGAAGGTAATCCACAAAGGGAAATGACATACAAATAGATAAGTTATAGAACATGTAGCATGTATAATTATATAACAAACCATCTTTGGAAACTACGAGATGTCCTATAGAGCCACTCTACCATGATAAGGGCAAACACACTGTCTTAAGCGTTAAGTCACAGGTGGGATAGTTCTGCTCATATTCCTTACTCACCTAAACACATACAATTGATTTTCCCATCTACTCTCTTCAATCCCCTAAGAATTCTTATAGGTGTTCTGCTATTGGGATTTGGTTTCCGTCTAGGTCAATATAAATACTACAATTAAGATAGAAAAAGAAAATCCTCAATAGTTCATCTTTTAGAGTAGGAGGCCGAGGTCAACTTTGCCTTCATTACTAGCTTGTGTTATATCACGCTCAATGCCTGGTGCCCTTTGAAGGTCGAAATAGAAAATAAATAGTGAAGCTTGAACTCACCATAAAACATGAACTCTAATAACATGTAAATGTCAGGTACCTATAAATTTATATCATGATTCATAAAATCTTAGAGTTAGCCCCTTTGGGCTTAACTAGATAGGTCTGGCCATACTAATAGATTTTAAAAAAAAACAAGTGAGGGTGCTCCGACTCTTTTCCCATGCAAGATAGCAAATAATAACAACTAGTATATGATCAATTTTTCCTCTCCCATAACTGGACTATGACTGACAAATTACTGCAGGCATATATTAAATGAACCCTATAGTAGCTCTATTCAAATTGATGGAAGTCTATACATGTGAATAATGCTCTGCTTCTCTTTTGTACTAATGATGTGGATGAACTAGGTCCATGTATCTTCTATCCAGGTAACCTTTCTATTCCCCTTTTTTTTTGCTTGTTGTTATCAGGACCAAATATCAAGACTTGAATCAATACTAAAATGACTTCTCTGTCTAACAAAGCTTCACAAAGTTGTTCCCAGGTGCGCCATTATAACTCGTTAGGATTGAAGAGCTGATACCTTTTTATTGCCTCATACACTTAGCAACCTCTCTTTCATAATCACCTATCTCACTCCTCTATAGCATCCTCATATCACCCCTACTCCTATGTTTAGGGAATTTGACATATCCCATCTCTTTCTACCGAGAAGCTCTACGTACATATTCGGCTCGTATAATTCAAGCTTCATTCTCACATGCTTCCTATCTAACAAGTACCTTTTAATCAAAACTAGTAGCTTCATGTACTCTAATCCCACTATGTACAACCTGACTAATCACAACTTAGGTCTAACCAATCAATTTTTCCTTTGTTAACCTTACCCTTTAGTCGCATACTAATCCTCCATAGCCAAAACATAAATCATAATAGGAACTACGGGCATATATCATTTGTAGAAATTGGCTCACTTATCCCTAAGTTTTATAACCATGAAAAGAATATAAATGTTATTAGTACTTATTCAGGGTTGTTGGCACATACCATATAAAAGCCAAAGACTAACATATTCGGGATGATATATGGTGAGAATTTGGGCCTTGTCATCCAATTAGGGGTATCTATAGTAACACTATTGCACTGATACATCCACCTATTAGATTGTGCCAATGCATTTTTCCGAAAAAAAACTGGTTCAACAACATCAATTTCAAGAACATGTGTAATGCTGAAAATTCTATGTACATCATAGACTCTTAACAAGTATCCTCTATAGGAATAGATCCTATAATATATGGAGGAAATATAGAACCCAAGAGTTGAATACATCCTCCTAAGAAGATGTGCTTAGAAATGCAACAACTCATATATGTAACTAGGTAACCCATAATTTTTAAGCATATGGATAACCATACTAGATTTTTCTCAATTGAATCAACGTGATACAAATGGTAAAAATACAACTTAAAATGTATATAACATAAAAGCCTTTACATACCTTGTGGAGTGGGACGGTCGAATAAAATGAGCTCAATGTAGTCTAAATTTTGATAACTTCAGATCCTTTTCTGTAGATTACATGTTGACATTCTAGCTACCGTTAAACTTAACCATCGTAAGCATAATATGAATAGCATGTTCAGGTGGAAGTGGAAATTGACTTCTTAACTTCGCTCTATCACACAATTTGGATTACGAAGAAGGGTAGCTTTTGCTAAATGTCCAAGCAGCCCCCTAATTAAAAATGTGGCGCGCAACACATTCATAAGTAAGGCTCTACTAGACACGGCTTTGTAGACTCCCTAGGACGAACTGCGCTGATACCACTTTTGTCACACCCTAACCCTAGGTGAGGCGGACAAGTACCATATGAACATATGCTTTACAAGTCACCTATGATGAGAAAGTAAACTACTACTATGCAGATATATTTAATAATGAGAAGCTTTATATACAACACATGTTGACTAGCTGAACCGATACACGTGACAAGTGAAACTATGAATTCAGATGATAGCTTTACAATGTATACAAAGCCTCTACTGGAATCCATGACTGTACCACTATGAAATACACATATTAAAGACTCGACAAAGCCCCGAATCAACCTGGAGATCACCAACAACCGCTGAGTATCATGTGCTTCTATTGGGGAGATCTACTAGTTGAGTACTTGTACCTGCAACATGAAATGCAGCGGCCCCAATAAGGGATGTCAGTACGAAAGAATGTACTGAATATATAAGGCATAATACAACCATATGTAAAATGAGAGCTCAAGTGAAACCAAATACCAATAGATAAGGATTAGAGACCACCGTTGCTTTATACTTGTGGAATCGTGTACGTTACATTCGTTTCTTTACTTTTCTTTGCATTATAATATTTATAAGACATATGATACAAATGACCAGTTGATCAGCGGTAGAAGAGGATGACCCATGCTAGGCATTTTAGCCCTTGGGATGCTATCATCATAATTCCACAAATTGGGATCGGCCCATGCTAGGCTTTCACCCCTGAGCTGCCACCCTCTTATACCAATTGGGATCGGCCTATGATAGGCTTTTGCCCCTGAGCTTCCACCCTTCTATACCAATTGGGATCGACCCATGCTAGGC
>NW_006238944.1:3233010-3245173 GCF_000226075.1 Solanum tuberosum
TTAGATTCTTTAATCTTTTATATTGTTGTTTTGATGTTCATAACTCTTTTGAGATTGTTCTTTTGATGATCATAAATCTTTTGAGATAGTTTTTTGGTGGTCATAATCATTGTTGAGATTTAAAACTATGGACCAGTAGTATAAGACATATGAATATGGACTTACGATAATAACAATGACATGAGAAGCAAATGTGACATGAACGTGTAATACTTAGGGGTTTATATGACTCAGTAAGCATTTTGACATATCAAATTGAAGCACATACCAAGTGAAGACATTTAACATTCAGCCAAGAGATTTGATCTCTATATGATAGACAAAGACTCACTAACTAATATCAATCAAATACAAGGTATACGTGAACATGGAACCAAGGAAAACGTGGGCAGATTCAACTTTAGGACGGATACATATTCCAAGTAAGTACATATAAAATGTACAATAGGGAAAGTAGGGATCTTGTGAGGTAATAATATAGTCTAACACAATGGGAGTAATAACCAATAAAGGGAACATATGAACATGTGAAAAGATGACATATATATATAGATAATTGAAGCAAGTTGGCATGATATGGGCAGATTGTATATCCAACGTATAAACATATGGACGATGTGTAATCTAGGATCATTTTGATTTATATAAGGGAAATACATGCAATGGGTACTTTGACGATGAAACAAGTTTAAACCTTGCATGCTAATACGTTGTAGAGTAAGCACGTACATTTAGTAACAAACTCATATTAGAGTACTCACTTTACTGCTCTATGGAGTAGGAACTGCAACTGTGGATCAGTCACTACCAATGACACTTAGAAAGCTTACTTTTTGTGATGCAAGTGTTGGATTTATGCCAAAGAAATGGGAAATCGAATAGCCTTACATACCTTATCATCTGACCAATATAACTATCACTACTCAGCCTCCCCTTTTAGGTTTTAATCTACATTATAAGTCATGATATACTAAAATTAGCAGCTATCACACTGTGAGCCCTGTAAAACAGTAGCTAACATTGACAGATAATGAACCCATACAACCCTTAAAATAATGTGTATCAGCACACCCTCCTTCTCTGCCCAATACATACATTATATATCCTTTTCCAAGATTACCCAAGCTGCACCAACAACAATACACATAAAACAGCCTCAAATATTCTTTATCATACAACCAATTATTGAACTCACCACCCCCTTGAGATCTTAATGACAGCACACCCATAATTCTTCACTCAAACTCATACGTAAGGAGCAAGAAAATAGAGTAGTCACCTTACCTCAATTTCTGCAACTTTTCCTTTTAACTTGAATTTCTCTAGAACTTTAACTTCCCTTCACACTTAAACCAGAGAAGAAGAGAAAAGTATCTTAATAATTAAGGAAAGTGAGCAGTAGCTTGTGGGAACTTCTGCCATGCACCTTCTTGGTCCTTTGGACTGGTCAATAATTCAAAGTAGGTGATGCACCTACTTGTCACCTACTAGCTTAGTTAAGTCAAGCAAGCAGCTCACTTATTTTATTTCATTTTCTAAATATTAATCCCTTTTGCTTTAGCTTAGCACTTAACTTTCAACTTTAAGCTCAATTACCACCTTACTGCCTCGAGTTTGAATGCTTCCGTTGGATTTAACTTGCAGTACACATGCTGAAACGTGCAAGGCATCACATCACTTTCTGAGCTAGTTTAAACCAACGCCAATCATATAAGAAACATGGTTCCTCGCCTATATTAGAAGGCTATGTCAAGTATCACAAGAATAGAACAAACATTTACATAATACGGGCTGTTACATACACGTAGAATACGGGGTGTTACAAGACAATCTCATGTGTCTAAGTTCTCAGACTGACAATGCAAATCTATGGCATTGACGATTGGGACATTTGAGCTCATCCTTGCTAAACAAGCTTGTTACAGGGGAACAAGTATGCGGACTGCCTAACCTGAAGTTTTCTGACAACAAATTCTATGAGGCCTGTGTAAAGGGGAAACAAACGAGATCATCCTTCAAACCCAAGAAAGGTGTAAGCACAACCAGACCACTAGAACTTCTCCACATGGATCTATGTGGACCTATCAAAATCCAAAGTAGAGGAGGTAAGAAGTACATTATGGTAATTGTTCATGATTTCTCCAGGTTCACCTGGAACATGTTTTTGCGGACCAAGGACGAGACAGCTGGACTACTGATCACCTTTACCAAGGAAATTCAACTGAAGGTTAACTGCATGATTGCAAACATCAGATCAGACCATGGCACATAGTTTGAAAACACATAAATTGAAGTCTTTTGTGCTGCAAATGGAATTCATCATAACTTCTCTGCACCAAGAACTCCGTAGCAAAATGGGGTTGTGAAAAGGAAGAACAGGACCTTGGTGGATATTGCTAGAACCATGCTTATTGACTCAGGACTTGCAATGAATTTTTGGGTAGAAGTAGTCAACACAGTTTGCTATGTTACAAATAGGTGTCTCATCAGGTCAGTGATCAAGAAAACCCAGTATGAGTTGCTGAATAACAGGAAACCTTTAATTGCTCATATGAAGCCTTTTGGTTGCAAATGCTTCGTATTGAATAATGGAAATGATGATCTTGGAAAATTTAATGCCAGGAGTGATGAAGGGCTGTTTGTTGGGTATTCTTCTACCAGCAAGGCATACATAGTTTTCAATTAAAGAACTCTGTGTGTTGAAGAGAGTATGCATGTAATATTTGATGAATCTGATGATAAGAACAATGATGAAAACAATGAAGACATTGAATTAGAGGAACCGATGAAGGGTCAACAAGACAAGGTAATCCAAACTCCTGGAAGTGAACAGGTTTCAAAGGAAGGAAAAGGTGCAGAACTCATAGAGGAACTTGGTCCCTCCGGTGCAGCTCATGAGGGAGACTCTCAGAACAAAGAGCATGAAGAGGATGAATCTGCTGTTGATATTGAAGATGAGATAACTAGAAAGTCTGGATGGAAACATCAATCTTCTCATCCTTTGGACAATCTTGTTTCTCCACTTGACTCTGGAATACAAACTAGATCCAAAACAAGAAATCTAGTTGCATATTTAGCCTTCATATCCAACATTGAGCCCAATAACATCAAGGAAGATTTAAAGGATGTTGATTGAGTAACATCAATGCAGGAAGAACTCCATCAGTTTGAGAAAAGCAATGTATAGCACCTGGTCCCAAACCTCTTAACAGAACCTTTATCGGGACTAGATGGATCTTCAGAAACAAACTTGATGAGCATGTGATCATCACTAGAAACAAGTCAAGACTCGTGGTACAAGGATATAATCAAGAGGAATGGATTGACTATGATGAGACTTTTGTTCCTGTAGCCAGAATGGAAGCCATCAGAATCTTAATAGCCTCTGCTGCATACATGGTGTTCACACTGCTTCAAATAGATGTTAAAAGTGCCTTCCTAAATGGGTATATGAAGGAGGAGGTGTATGTTAGGCAACCTTTGGGTTTCGAAGATGCTGATCTGCCAAACCATGTGCTGAAGCTGGACAAAGCCCTGTATGGTCTAAAGCAAGCTCCCAGAGCTTGGTATGAGCGCTTGTCCAAATTTCTTCTGGAAAACGGGTTCAAGAGAGGTAAAATTGATAATACTTTGTTCTTAAAGTCCAGAAGTAAAGAGCTGTTGATTGTGAAGGTATATGTAGATGACATTATTTTTGGAGCTACTTCAGATTCACTATAAAAAGAATTTGCTGACTTGATGAGTAGTGAATTTGAAATGATCATGATGGGGGAGCTTACATTTTTATTTAGACTACAAATCAAACAGTCCCCTCAGGGTACATCGATATGCCAAGAGAAGTACATAAAAGAATTGCTCAAGAAATTCAGCATGCTTGAGGCAAAAGTTCTTGACACCCCCATGAGCACAATTGTCAAACTAGATATGGATGAAGAAGGGATTGAAGTAAATCAGACCATGTATAGAGGAATCATTGGGTCACTCCTCTACCTCACTGTAATCAGGCCTGACATAGTTTTCAGTGTAGGGATGTGTGCCAGGTTCCAAGCAGCACCAAAGGAATCACACTTGAAGGCAACCAAGAGAATTTTGAGATACTTGAAGGGAACACAGGACCTGGTCCTCTTCTACCCTTCTGGTGACTCCTTTGATCTAATTGATTATGCTGATGCTGACTATGCAAGTTTTCTTGTTGATCGAAAGAGCACTTCAGGCATGACACATTTCCTAGGATCATTATTGATTTCATGGGGGCCCAACAAGAAAAAATCAGTAGCTTTGTCTAAAGCAGAAGTAGAGTATATGGCTGCTGCATCATGTTGTGCTCAACTCTTATGTATTAAGCAACAACTCAAAGACTTTGGTGTTCTCACAGACACTATTCCCCTCATATGTGACAACACAAGTGCAATAAACATGGCCAATAACCGTGTTTAGCATAAGAGGACTAAATATGTAGATGTGAGGCATCATTTTCTAAGGGATAATGTTGAGAAGAAGAATGTAGTGATGAGATTTTGCAAGACAGAAAACCAGGTGGCTGACATCTTTACCAAGCCTTTGAGCAAAGAAAACTTCGTCAAGAACAGACTGAAGCTGGGGATGCACAAAATCACCTGACTTTATAAGAAGCCTACATGAAATCTCCCTTTCTGACCATGTTAGGGAGGGCAGGTATCTATACATGTTGTATTGCTTATTGTTTGAGAATTTACATCTGGTACCTTATTGAAGGTACACATTCATGACATGTTGGCTAAAGGGAAGATCTAATCATACATGCAGACAATCTATAGAAGAGGGACCTGGTCCCCCAAAGGTTAGTATCACTCTTGCTAAACAATTTTCTGACAATGGTCACTGCCACGTGTCTTCTCCCCATTCATTGTGTTAGTTTCAAACGTCTTTTCGCTTTAAAATCAAGAGTCGTTACTATTCAGGGACCCGATACCCTATTAAATACAACCTTCTAAGAGAATCAAACAATCCAAATCTCTTCCTATCCTTTTTGAATTCTCTCATCGTTCTTCATATCTTCTTGTCCTCTTTCTTAAACAAAATGACTAACTCTTCTTCATCTTCAAAATTTCCTATCTTCCAAGAAATTGAAACTCCCAGTTCATTCAATTTCTCAATTCCTCCCCCAGAAGAATCTCCGTCCATACCAGTCTATAGGGTTGGTGAGACTGGCGAATCTAACACTCCCTCACTGAAGTGGTGATATCTCCTGCACTCCAATCTGGGGAAATCTTACCCTGTTCTCCAACTTTAGTGTTATCGGGTGAGAAATCCTAAAATTCCAAGGCCCAGTCTTGAGACACCCACTGAAGAGTTAGAAGTTGGGTCTAGAGTTGTGTCATCTACCATGTCTGAGTGGCTATTCGAAGGAGATTTGCTTGAGGACAAGGGTCTAGAGCCCAACATTCTGGCAGCAACAGAGGAATTAGTGGCCGTACAAAGTTTGGCCTCTCACAGAGGATATGTTCAACCAACTCTGTTGGAACAAGAGCTGAGATCGACGGAACAGGTCCCTCACAGTGTTCAACATGTGTTCGACCAAACTCCTAAATTATTTGATGTTGATAGTGAGGAGGAGGAGGAAGAATAAACTCCTTTAGTTTGGCGGAGAAAAAGGGTTCGAGGGGTAAATGCTGTGAGTGTGACAGTTCTAGATCTGGAGGTAGTTGATACTTTGCATGAGGCTAAATGTAATGATGAGCCTACTGAGTCTGAAAAGAAGATTAAAAGGAAAGGAAAGGGAAAAATGGTAGATTCGCAAACCATAGGAGAAGGAAAAAGAAGATATGTGACCAAAAATGAGACACAAAAATTAATGGGAGATGCCTTGGCTGCAAACGAATTACAAATAGAAAGAAACCAACGATGGAGAAGGGATGTCCATATGCCTGATGAGGAACCTACTTCAACTCCTCTACATATAGGGTCAAGTGAGACAAATTCTAATGACAATGTTAGAGATATGGTTAAAAGGAAGAAGGAAACAGAAGTTGAACGGGTCAAAGCAAAAGAGGGTCACAAGTCAGTGAAGAAAGCTTCGGTGAAGAAGGAGAGTGTGATTAATAGGGCTACTGTGAAATCGAAACCCGTCAAGGGACCAGGTCCTCATGTTCAAAAGCCAGTGGAAGAAAATGTGTTAACTAGGGAGGACGTATTGCAGAAATGGAGAAACTAAAGGTATTCGATCCAGAAATTCTTACAGAATTTGGTATGTCTACTCTTTTTTATTATGTATCTCTACAAAGCTGGGATCACTTGTTTGAAGCCCCAACGCCTTACTTGCATGAACCAGAGGTGCATGAATTCTATTATAAAATGGAGCTTCTAAGTGATGGAGGGATCAAGACAACAGTGAGAGGGGTTAAAATCTCTCTGAATGAAGAAATCTTGGGCATCATTTTGAGTGTACCTGTGGAAGGGATCCGGTCCATTAAAGGATGCAAATCCTCTAGTGAGTTTGCCCAACAAGCCACCAAATGTGGGGACATCAACCGTACAGGCCTGCCTAAGAAATTCCTAAGAGGAGAGTACCCATTGATGTTTGAGTTCATCAACAAGGTCTTGGTACCAAGGAATGAGAAGAGAACTGTAGCATCTGTTGTTGATTTGTTCCTTATGGAAAAATTGGATGAACTTGAGGCCATCAATCATCCTGCAAATATGCTCGAACACATGCACATGGTGATGACTTGGAAGACCGCCAAACATGGCATTCCTTATAGATATTTGCTGAACTATGTGTTCAAACACTTTGAAGTATCTCTTGAAAGAGGCGTACCTAGTACTGTCAAGAAGATGTTCACTGCTGTAACCCTCTTGGAGTGTGAATGTGTTGAGGGAAAGGCAATGGGTAGGTATCATGTGTCAGATCTTCTCGAGCAACAAACATTTCTTAACTGAGAATTGACTAATCTTACCGTTATCCTGATTGATAAGGAGGTTGAGATTGCACAACTTAAGGTTCAGTTGGAGAGGACCATTTACAAGAGACCTGGTACCAGTTCTGTGGATGAGAAGGAGGTTGAAAAGGTTAGAGCTGAGAATGAGCAGCTGCTGAAGACAAATGCCTCACTCAGTGAGGAAGTCCAAGCTCTTAACAATCAAATCATTCAAGCTCATGTCGATGCAAATGAGCGCATGACTTTGCTGATGAAAACCTTCACTCCCCTTCCCCCTCCGTCCTAAAATTTTCATGTCTCCCTATCATCCTGTCTTTCTATCTAACTCTAGTGGCCAAGTGTACTGTTTTGGATGACTTCTGTGGTCAGCTCAGTGATCTAATGATATTGTCTTTTATGCCTTGTCTCGTATACTTTTATCTTATCTATTTATGCTTACTTGTACATGTACTGTGTGGCCTATGGCCCTGAATTCCTAATGTTTTGTATGCAACCTGTGTATGTTTACTGCTACTCCTTTTCAATGATGTTAAAATGGGGGATTTGATTGTAAAACTGCTGTGAAATAGGAGTCTAGTGGAAGAGAGAAGAACGGATATGAAAGGGAATACTATTGATAGGGGGAACTAATCAAGTAGGAGGAATACTACTGTTAGGGGGAACTAATGTATTTTGAGTGAATGTTAAACTCATGTGAGGTAGCATAAAGTTTGTTTGTCATCATAAAAAAAGGGAAAATGATAAGTCTTACTGTTCCCATATGTTTTGATGATCTCCTCACATATGCAGGACCCGATCCTCTACAGAGTATGCTCGTCCAGGTCTATGTGCTATACAACTAGAAAGTTGTCGTGTCAGAGGTTGGTGAGGTTGTCAGTGTACCACACCAATCAAAATGGATGGGGTTGTTTTGTCCAACGGTCAATAACTCTTTATGGTTGATGTAGTCAACATGACAAACAACAAATCACTCATTCATTCAAAGAGAGAATATTTAAGCTTCAACAAAAACAACAAGGGACCTCATAGACTGACGAATTGCTTCCTGAATCAGCTGTTATTTTGATTGCTCGTATTTGTGCTTACATGGTAGGATTCGTTTCACATGTGTTAGAAACGTTTCAAACCTTGGGTGAATCACTGTAAGAGCTTAGTTGAGAGAAACTTTGTGTCTTACGTTAAATTAGTATAGTGGGCAATGCAGACATTGCTTTAGCTCATTGAGTGATAGTTGTATTACTCAGAATAGAGACGAGGAGGTTAATCTCGCGTATGTTGTAAACTGTGTTTTACTTTTGCTTGAGAAGATTAGTAAAAACAGTTTGAAAATCCTGTGAGACAGATCGTGGTTTTACTCCCTTGAGGAAGGAGGTTTCCACGTAAAGTTGCGTGTCCTATCTTTACTTTCAGTATTTTCTTTTGTTTATCTTAAGTGTGTTAAGGACCTGGTCCTATCGTAACTAGTGGACGCATACATTCCAACAATTACCTTGCAATTCTCTTCTGAATATTGAATAGCTTTTATTAGAAAGTATTTTACCCTCAATGTGAGACTTTCTAATACAAATTTAAAGGGAAAATTACTCGGTTAAGCAAACTTATACTACTTAATTAGTCATCATAGCTATAGTTTGCTATAATTATCACTGGCGACTAACACTAACCATTAATTACGTAAGCTGACTTCGAGTTTGTATTATTTGTCACGTTTGTATAATTTGCAACTAACAATTCTTCATTTGGTTTGTATTTGTATACGATGGTTTGTATTTGTATATGACGATGATTTCCTTTGGTTTTTCAATTTTATCACCATACATTCAATCTTTTTTTGTATAACTTTTTATAATTTGTATAAACGTGTAATTTTCGAATTTTGTATAATATAATTTATATAATGTAATTTGTATAATATAATTTGTATAGAGAAAAAGGCTCAAAAATACCTATATACTATCCGAAATAGCTCACGTTAACCCTTAAAATATATTTTAGCTCAAAACTACCCTCCCCGTCATATTATTGGGTCAAACATACCCTTCTAATAAACATAAGTGTGTTAAGTACCATGTGGACGCCACATGGACACCATATGGATGCCACGTAAGCGCCACGACTTCATCCATTTCCACGTAGACTAATAATAAGATTCCTAATCCCTAATTTTCCCCCTCATTTCTACCTTTCCATTTGAAATGATTTCACCCACCCAACTTAGGCATGCTTAGGCAATTCTCCAGATTCCTCTGAATATAGTCAGCAAGCATCACCAATGTAGCACCAGTGAACCTTGATTCTCCTAGTGCTAAAAAAGCACCAGTTTCCAAAGTTGTGTTAAGTTTGCAGATTTAGAGAGGAAGGATGAGAGAATATCTAAGAACTAACAATGTAACTGAATCTTATCATGGAGAACACCAGTGATAATGAGGGGAAAGGGGTGGGTGAAATCGTTTCAAATGGAAATTGAGAAATGAAGGGAAAATTAGGGATTAGGAATCTTATTAGTAGTCTACGTGGAAATGGATGAAATTGTGGCGCTTACGTGGCATTCACATGGCACTTAACACACTTCTGTTAGTTGGAAGGGTATGTTTGACCCAATAGTATGAGAGGAAAGGTAGTTTTGAGCCAGAATATAGTTTAAGGGTAAATGTGGATTATTTTGGATAGCTTAGGGGTATTTTTGAGTATTTTCGGTTTGTATAATTGTTTAAAGTTCATATTGTCACCCCTCGAGCTACCCTCGAGATGCGGACACGGGACCTAGGATCACAAGTGACCCCAAGCTAACCCTGCTGGCATGACCTGAGCATACTAAGAATAATAATAACTGATGCAGAAGCTAATCATAAGTAAGTCTGAAATGATGGGGAATACCCATATACTACACTGAATATATCAACTATGAGAGTTTAATACAAAAGAAATACCAAACTCAAATACTAAGCTGAATCTAACTATGTCTGAAAATAGCGTCTAACTGACTAGAAGTGTTGGGACATACCCCAGCTAAGTCTAGCAAAACTGAAACTAAAACAATGAAATCTGAAAGATAACATGACTATTGTCCTTGAAGAATGAGGACTCACCACTGATGCTACTGAACTGGAGATCAGGAACCGATCTAAGCGTGATCTGGATGCTGAGAATCTAAACGTACATCACAAGAAGATGTAGCACAGAGTATGTGTCAGTACTTGAAAGGTACTGAGTATGCATGATAGAGTAAAGCTGAAATAAACATATAACTGAACAAGCAATGAAGCAAGAGTATAATCTGAACATGATAAAGATACTGAATACCACCGATCTAAGCGTGATCTGGATGCTGAGAATCTAAACGTACATCACAAGAAGATGTAGCACAGAGTATGTGTCAGTACTTGAAAGGTACTGAGTATGCATGATAGAGTAAAGCTGAAATAAACATATAACTGAACAAGCAATGAAGCAAGAGTATAATCTGAACATGATAAAGATACTGAATACCGAGCTAACAGAATGCAATGACCAAATTTAGACATGCTGATGTTGAATACTGATTATACTGAAATGTGGTCAATGCAATGGAGTCTGGCTGAACTGTGAGAGCTACTAATAACGATAATAATACCACATGAGCTAAATGTGAAGTCCGATGTATACGCCTCATCGAGAGGACCGAATACAGTCGGCCTAAGGTTTAGAGGCATGCTGGCATGATCACTAAAATGATGCTCACAGAGGGGACATACAACCTATGTAGCTCGTAGTTCTG
Organism: Solanum tuberosum; assembly: GCF_000226075.1. Taxonomy (NCBI): domain Eukaryota; kingdom Viridiplantae; phylum Streptophyta; class Magnoliopsida; order Solanales; family Solanaceae; genus Solanum; species Solanum tuberosum. The sequence goes on from NW_006238944.1 coordinate 3,243,685, forward strand.
GGACTATATGAGTGACTGACCCTAGTCCAACTCAGTATTATGCTACTCCCAATAGATTAAATAATTAACACATTATGACTGAATGTCTGTAATATACCAGATAGCTCAAAACTGACATGCGAACTGAGAATGGATATTAATATACTTATAATGACACATTCAAGACTGAGGCAAATATATCTGAAATACTGAAATATCTGACCTAACATGTGTAATTCTAGAACTAAAGAAATAAATAGCTAGGGTTCTAAAATTCATGCAATAAACAAAGTAATAACATGATAATCTGATTTGAAACATGTAAATAACTAATTCATGATATTCTACTAAAGTTCTAGAAATCGTAGGTCTTGTTGATTATAAGGAATCAAGAATCTGACTGAAATCTAGGGACCTAATAGGCGAAAGGAACCCACTAGTGAAATCCCACATACCTGGTGACGAATTCCATGGAGAAATCTTTTAATTTCGGGGCTGGAACTGATGGAATCTTGCTACGTTCTTGAACTAGGGTTCTTGACCTCTTTTCTCCTCTTACGCTCTAATTTTTCTAAGTTTGATTAATGATTTGACTTTGGTAAGTTCTAGTTATGTTTGTAGGATTAAACTGACTAAAACCTCATAATTTAGGGTCTAAACGACGTAGTTTAGGGGTCAAACGAATAAGAAAAAGACCAAAAGACCCCTGACTTAACTGTTGTCGGAGTGACTGATGGACCGTCGATCGACTGATGGTCCGTGCTGGTCATCCTTCAATCAGTATTGAAGCTGGGATTTTGAGGGTCTGATCCACGACCTTGGACCACAGACCGTGGTCTGACCTACGGTCCATAGGTCCTGGCATGGCTTGACCCTTAGCCAATTTTCGGGCAGAGTTCTGGGGGAGGCTATAGGTGTGAACCACGGACCGTGGGTCACCCTACGATTCGTAGGTGGTGACCGTAGGTGGCACCTGTAGCTTCTGAAATTTGCAATTTGGTTTGCTTCGGATACGGGGTATTACATTATATCCCCATTGGGAACATTCGTCCTTGAATGAAGACTAAACTAGATGAAATAGAGGGGATGAGCTGCAACCCTGCCATTAAACACTGGAAGCTGATTTCTAACTGAACTAAGTTCCAAACACATGCAATTACACTGAAAATGCAAGTACAGACTGAAGGAACATGATACTAAGACTGATTTCACGCATGAATGATGATGTGAGGCTAAAAATACATATTTTTAATCATTATTTCCTCACATTTATTATTTATATTTGTCATTTTTGAGCATTAATTTGATTGATTGTGCTAAATTGTGTATTTTATTTGTAGGATTAAATTGGTGGAAAATTGGAGAAGTTTGGAGCTAAAACGAATTAAAGATGGAAGGTTGAAGAAGGAAATCAAGCAGACAGCTTAATAGATTAAATTTATAAAATAATATATTTATATATAAAAGGAAATGGCGGCTGCAAATTGTGGATTTTCAATATTTACGCTTA
>NW_006238944.1:3246109-3255683 GCF_000226075.1 Solanum tuberosum
TAAATACTTAGTTCAAAGCTATCTTTTTATTGTTTTTATTTCAATTTAAATCCCCCCATTTTTATATAACGACTATCGAGTTAAATATTTTCTATTGACAATATTCTTCCATATTCTCTGTGGGATCGACCCCGACTCATAGTTGGGTAAATATATTGCATACGATCGTTTATATTTCTTTTTAAGAGGTATATTTGAACGTTATCAAATGACTGAAAAACTGGAGAGGAACCTCAAGCTAGAGTGGAATCAGAAGGAAAGAGGTGAGGATACTTGGACTTCATGGGTGCTTCTGCTTCCCAAGTATCTCCCTCTACGGACTGACTCCTCCACCAAACGTTGACTGAGGCGACTTCCTTGTTTCTCAACCTTCTAACCTGACGATCAAGAATCTCAATTGGTACATCCTCATAAGAAAAGATATCTTTCACAGCCATACTCTCTAACGACACTACGGATGCTGGATCACTCACACACTTCTTCTAGAGAGAAATGTGAAAGAATGGATGCACTGCTGCTAATTCTGATGGCAACTCTAACTCATAAGCCACTTTACCAATCCTTTTCAAGATCCGGTAAGGGCCTATATATCTGGGACTGAGCTTCCCTTTCTTGCCAAATCTCATCACCCCCTTTATAGGTGACACTTTCAGGAAAACCCAATCATCAACTTGGAACTCCAGTTCCCTTCTCCTTACATCTGCATAGGATTTCTGGCGACTTTGGGCTGTCTTAAGTTTGTCTCTAATGAGTTGCACTTTCTCCATAACATCATGAACCGAATCTGGCCCTATCAAGACTGCTTCACCTATTTCAAACCAACCAACATGAGATCCACATCTACCCCATATAAAGCCTCATAAGGAGCCATCTGAATGCTGGAATGGTAACTATTGTTGTAGGTGAACTCAATAAGAGGAAGGTGATCATCCCAACTACCCTTGAAGTTGATCACATAAGCTCTCAACATGTCCTCTAAGGTATGAATGTTACGCTCTACCTTACCATCCGTCTATGGATGAAATGTTGTGCTAAGGTTAACCTGAGTACCAAGACCTTTCTGAAATGACTTCCAGAAATGAGAGGGAAACTGAGGACCTCTATCTGAGATGATAGACAAAGGAACCCCATGCAACCTCACAATCTCATTAATGTAAAGCTTGGCGTAGTCCTCCGCTGAATCTGTAGTCTTGACCGCCAAAAAGCAAGAAGACTTAGTAACTCTATCAACTATCACCCAAATGGAGTTATGCCCATCTGCCAGTACGAGGTAAACCTGTGATGAAGTCCATGTTGATCACTTCCCACTTGCAATTAGGAATGTCAATCTCTTGAGTCATACCTCATGGTCTCTGATGTTCTACCTTCAGTTGCTTGCAATTGGGGCACTTAGCCACAAAATCTGCTATATCTCTTTTCATGCCATTCCACCAATAGACTTCCCGCAGATCATGGTACATCTTAGTGGCACCTGGATGAATAGAATATCTAGAGTTATGGGCTTCTGCTAGAATCTGTTGTCTCAACTCGCCCACATTAAGAACACATAATCGACCGTGATAGCGAAGTACACCATCTCCCCCTTGGGAGAAAACCTCCACTCTTTGCTGATGGATTACACCCTTTAGCTCAAGCAATATCGGATCACTGTCTTGCTTTTCCTTAACTTCCACTACCAAAGAAGATTTTGCCCCATTCTGAACCAGTACACTATCATCTGATATGCTCATAAGACGAACTCCTAAACGAGCAAGCATGTGAACATCCTACGCTAGTTCCTTTCTTTCTTCCTCAACATATGCTACACTACCCATAAATAGTCTGCTAAGGGCATCTGCTACTACATTCGCCTTACCAGGATGGTAATGCACACTCATGTCATAATCCTTGAGGAACTCAAGCCATCTTCTCTGGCGAAGATTTAACTCTTTCTGGGTGAACACATACTGAAGGATCTTATGGTCTGTGAACACATCTACATGAACACCATACAAGTAGTGTCTCCAAATCTTGAGTGCAAACACCACTGCTGAAAGCTCGAGGTCATGAGTAGAATAATTCTTCCCATGCACCTTAAGCTGTCTAGAATCATAGGCTATAACCTTACCTTGTTGCATTAACACACAGCCTAGGCCGACTCTGGACGCATCACAATAGATAATATAACAATTTGAACCTTCTGGTAGAGTCAAAATTGGAGCTGTAGTCAACCTGGTTTTCAGTTTTGCGAAGCTTTTCTCACAATTATATGATCACTGAAACTTGACCATCTTCTGAGTCAACCTAGTCAATGGTGAGGCTATGGAGGAGAATCCTTCCACAAACCTTCTGTAATAACTTGCTAGACCCGAAGAAACTTCTGATATCTGTAGGAGAGGTATGTCTAGGACATTGTTTCATTGCTTCTATTTTCTGGGAATCCACTCGGATCCCTTTGCTGGATACTATATGCCCAAGGAAAGCAACTGATTGTAACCAAAACTCACACTTGTTAAATTTAGAGAATAACTGGCGATCTTTGAGAGTTTGCAGAACAACTCTCAAATGACTCACATGTTCTTCCTCATTCCTACAGTAAATGATGATATCATCAATAAAGATGATAACGAACAAGTCAAAATACTACTTGAACACTCTATTCATCAAATCCCTGAAAGCTGCAGGAGCTTTGGCTAGTCCAAATGACATAACTACAAATTCATATTGACCATACCGAGTTCTGAAGGCTATCTTCGAAATGTCACTATCTCTAACCTTGAGCTGATGATAACCCGATCTGAGGTCTATCTTTGAGAAATGACTAGCACCCTGAAGTTGGTTAAACAAGTCATCAATCCTGGGGATGGGATACTTATTCTTGATTGTGACCTTATTAAACTGCCTATAATCAATGCACATTCTGAGAGAACCATCTTTCTTCTTCACGAACAATACCGGTGCACCTCATGGAAAAATACTAGGTCTGATGAAACCCTTATCTAGAAGGTCTTTCAACTGCTCTTTCAATTCCTTAAGCTCAGCTGGAGACATTCTGTAAGGAGGAATAGAGATAGGCTGGGTAACTAGAAGGAGATCAATTCCAAAGTCGATTTCCCTTTCGGGAAGAACTCCGGGAAGATCTTCTAGAAACATTTCTGGAAACTCATTGACCACATGTCCTGACTCAAGAGTTGGGGTTTCAGAGTTTGAATCCTTAACCCGAACTAGATGATAGAGATAACCGTTAGAGATCATCTTTCTGGCCTTAAGGTAAGAAATGAATCGACCCATAGGCACTAAGCTACTACCCTTCCATTCTAATATTGATTCGTCTGGAAAACTGAAAACGAACAATCCTAGTTCTACAATCGACTGAGGCATAATAAGAATGTAACTAATCCATGCCTAGAATGATATCAAAGTCTACCATTTCTAACTCTACAAGATCTGCTGAGGTGACTTTCTGAGAGATTCTGACAGGGCAATTTATGTATACCCATCTAGCTATAACTGGGTCACTGATTGGAGTAGAGACTGAGAAGGGCTCTGAGAGAGTTTATGGACTAACATCAAACTTAACTGCTATATAAGGAGTTACAAAGGAAAGAGTAGCCCCAAGATCTAACAAAGCATAAACTTCGAGATCAAAGACTCGTAACGTGCCAATGACTATATCAGGAAAATCTTCCTGATCATGGCGAGCCTGAAGAGCATAGAGCCTATTCTGGCACTGTCCACCACCTGTACCAGATGAGTTACCCTGCTGAGTTGGGCGACTTGCTGGTGCTGCTGAAGTTGTGGACTTAGCTCTACCATTGCCTCCTTGAACCTATTTAAAAGGACAATCCCTCAACCTGTGACCAGACTGACCACACTCAAAGCATCCTCTCTTTTTTGCAAAGCACTCTCCAGGATGGTTCTTACCACACTTAGGGAAAGTTGGGTAGGTTATGGTACCTAAGACCCTTCCCTGAGACTTAGAGCATGATGCCCTACCTTTCTAATCTTGTCTGAACTCGGAGGACGGAACACTAGCTGATGAAGGTGCAGGAGCTGAAAATTTCTGCTGACCCTGTGAGCGATTTCCACCACCCGACTTCTGTTGAGAATACTCATACTTTCCAGTCCTAGCCTTCTTGTTCTCCTTAGCATGTTCCCTAAGCTTATCACCCTCAATCAGCTGACCATGAGTCATGAGCTTAGAGATGCTCATATTTTCCAGCAACATAGCATTTTACACTCTATCTTTACCAAGTCTGACACTCCATATAGAAACTTATTCATCTGAGCCCTAGAATCAGCAACCATGTGAGGATCATACCTGGAGAGTTGGGTAAACTTGAGCCCATACTCTTGGATTGTCATGCTACCTTGCCTTAAGTTCATAAATTCCTGAGCTTTTGCCTCCCTTAGCTCTCTTGGAAAAACCTCTCCAGAAAGGTCTCACTAAAGCAATCCCAAGTGATAGGAGCAACACCCCTGTTCTCTTTCCACTGAGTATACCAGATATGAGCTACATCCTTACGTTGATAAGATCCTAACTCAACCCGATCATTCCCAGTTACCTGCATCACCTCAAAGATCTTCTTGACCTCATCAATGAAGTTTTGGGGATCCTCACCAATCTGCGACCCTAAGAATTCTGGCGGATTCATCCTAACAAAATCTCGCACTCTGGTTGCAGCTCACCGAACATTAGCATTTGCCAGAACTGGAGCCCGCGAATTGTTCTGGTTGACCACACTTTGAGCCAACATCTGAATGGAGTTTCGGAATTCTGCATTCGAAACTTCTTGATCTGGGACTGGAGGAGCTGCGTTTGCGTTCCTAGCATTCGCATTCCTAGCGTTAGCTCTACGAGGAGGCATGATATGAAACATAGAACGCCGAGTTAAAATGGAATTAGATCATACCTTACGCACGATAAGAGTAACAAGAAAAATGAAGATTTTTCCTAAAATACATTGTAACCTCCCTCTCATTAGATGTGGTGCGCACTACACACCCATGAAAATGACTCTACCTAGTGCGGCTTTTCAGATATCCTAGGGAACTTAAACCTAGTACTCTGATTCCAAGTTTGTCACTCCCCGAGGTACCCCCGATACGTGGACACAGGACCTAGGATCACAAGTGACCTCAAGCTAACCCTGTTGGCATGTCATGAGCGTACTAAGAATAATAATAACTGATGCGGAAGCTAATCATAAGTAAGTCTGAAATGAGGGGGAATACCCATATACTAAACTGACTATATCAACTATGAGAGTTGAATACAAAAGAAATACCAAACTCAAATACTAAGCTGAATCTAACTATGTCTGAAAATAGCCTCTAACTGACTTGAAGTGTTGGGACATGCCCAAGCTAAGTCTAGCAAAGCTGAAACTAAAAAAAATGAAATCTGAAAGATAATATGACTATTGTCCTTGAAGAATAAGGACTAACCACTGATGATGTTGAACTGGAGATCGGGAACCGATCTAAGCGTGATCTGGATGCTGAAAATCTGAACCTACATCACAAGAAGATGTAGCGCAAAGTATGCGTCAGTACTTGAAAGGTACTGAGCATGCAAAATAGAGTAAAGCTCAAATAAACATATAACTGAACAAGCAATGAAGCAAGACTATAATCTGAACATGATAAAGATACTGAATACTGAGCTAACAGAATGCAATGACCAAATTTAGACATGCTGATGTTGAATACTGATTATACTGAAATGTGATCAATGCAATGGAGTCTGGCTGAACTGTGGGAGCTACTAATAATCGATAATAAAACCACATTAGCTAAATGTGAAGTCCGATGTATACGCCCCATCGAGAGGACCCAATACACTCGACTAAAGGTGTAGAGGAATGATGGCGTGATCACTAAAATGATGCCCACAGAGGGGACTTACAACCTACGTGGCTCATAGTTCTGGAACTATATGGGTGACTGACCCTAGTCCAACTCGGTATTATGCTACTTCCAATAGATTAAATGATTAACACCTTATGACTGAATGTCTGTAATATACCAGATAGCTCAAAACTGACATGCGAACTGAGAATGCATATTAATATACTGATAATGACACATTCAAGACCGATGCAAGTATATCTGAAATATTGAAATATCTGACCTACCATGTGTAATTCAAGAACTAAAGAAATACATAGCTAGGGTTCTGAAATTCATGCAATAAACAAAGTGATAACATGATAATCTGATTTGGAACATGTAAATAACTAATTCGTGATAATCTACTAAAGTTCTAGAAACCCTAGGTCTAGTTGATAATAGGGAATCAAGAATCTGACTGAAATCTAGGGACCTAATGGGCAAAAGGAACCAACTAGTGAAATCTCACATACCTAGTGACGAATTCCACGGAGAAATCCTTCGATTTTGGGGTTGGAACTGATGGAATCTTGTTGCGTTCTTGAACTAGTGTTCTTGACCTCATTTCTCCTCTTACGCTCTAATTTTTCTAAGTTTGATTAATGATTTGACTTTGGTAAGTTCTAGTTATGTTTCTCGGCTTAAACTGACTAAAACTTCATAATTTATGCTCTAAACGATGTAGTTTATGGGTCAAACGAATAAGGAAAAGACCAAAAGACCCCCGACTTAACTGTTGTCGGAGTGACTGACGGACGAGACTACGGACCGTCGATCGACTCAAGCTAGGCTTTTGAGGGTCTGAACCACGGCCCTGGACCACAGACCACCAACATGGACCGTGGGTCACCCTACGGTCCGTAGGTGGTGCCCGTAGGTGGCACCCGTAGCTTCTGAAATATGCAATTTTGTTTGCTTCAGATACAGGGTGTTACACATATGTTTATGTTTGTATCAATTTTTTATTTCGAGTTTTCTCATATTTGTATAAATCCAGACTCTGTATTACTCAATTATATAAAAACACGTGAATTATACAAACGTACCCGTGAATTATACAAATGAGTTGTGGATTATACAAATTATTACCTTCTCTCACTCGCTTCACTCCTCCCTCTCCCAATCTCGCTTGCTAGATATACAAATACATATGTATATATCAGTTACATATATACAATTATTTTGACAGATATACATATACAATTTGCCTTTTTCCACTCTCTCCCCTCTCTCGCTCGCCTCTCTCCTCCCTCTCCCAATCTCGCTCACCACTCTCCTCCCTATAACATGTAGCTACGAATCATAATTAGCAAACTATAACTATGGAGCATAATTAAGCTATTTTTGAATGGTTGGCTTAGTGTGATTAAACTGTGAATCTAGTCGGGAAAAAGAAGTCCAGCTCCAGGTTTTAAAGAATAAAAGAAAGACCTGGCTTCAAGGAAAATGCTTTAGGAAAGAAAGATCCCAAGATTATGCTGAATTGAGAGTGGATATGCGAAAGTCCACCACACCCCACCCCCATATGTATATATTCGTATGTTTCTTTCTATTATATGGATAGGTAGAATTCCATATGCTTCTTAGTCTCAAAATCATCTTAATTCCATATGTTTCTTTCAATTATATGAAAAGTTAGGATTAAAATATCGTAAAAGAAGAAGAAATTAAAGACATATTCTTTTCAAACAGATTATACAAAAATAAAACAAACAATTTAAAATGGAAGAAATATTCAAGAAAGACACCTTCACGTTATTGACCTAACATGTTTCAAATGATTGTTTATAATACTTTACCAATATAATAAACTAGATCAACTTAAGTACAACGTTATTGACAAACACGACCAAGACATCACCTATGAACTTCATTTTATTTTAGTTCATCCAGTTATACGTAACACATAAATTGATCATATTCTAATTATTTTTTTACCCATATATTACGTAATGGAATTTTGCTCATCTTGACTATTAATTTTTTATTTTATTTGAATTTTTATCATGTTTATATTTTATTTCCAAAAAAAAAAAAAAATCTTGGTGAAAAAGGATTGGTCTTTTTGCTGAATAAAAGGTTTTGCACTTTTATAAATTGAAGATGTTTCCTTAATATAATAACACAATAACCATTTAGGATTAAAGAATTTTGTTTAGAAAATATATATATATATATATAATATGTCAATTGGTCAAACTATATAACAATATTATATTTTTTTAGTATAATTTTCTTTGTGAATTTGTCAAGATTACAATTATTAGCTTTCAGCTTAATTGTCAATATAGGAATTTATTTGCATAAGTTATTAAGAAAATTTAAAGTGTATTAAAGTACATGCTTAATTGTCACTAAAATGTATAAAACTCAACTATAGTGTAACAGAGAAGTTAATTAAGACTAAAAACTGAAGCAAGTACCTGCGATAAGAAATGAAATATTAGATCTTTTCAAAGTGTTACAAAACCTTTTGAAGATAGCTTAAAATATATAAGCAATACTCAAAGGTTATTAAAAGTATTAAAACATGAGTTAAATAATAGTTAAAATATGTATATTTTATCCGAATACCATGGATCCCCGATATTTAATGAAGAATATTTATGTATTATGCCAATTGTAAATTCATTGTTTCATATCACTTGTAGCATCAATACTTTGGCTACCTTAATCGTCAAATTTTAAATAATTTTTAACATTCTTTTTTCTTTATACTGGCATAATTATATTTGTCAAGCAGTCAACCATATTATCTGGCAATATATTATATACCTAGAAAAGAATCATATATGTATGTAGCCTAATAAAGAAAACTAAAATGATGTAATACCAATTAATTTTCTTTAATTAGTTCTTATTACTAATAAATAAAGCAAATATGAGGAATCATTGAACGTGAGGGGGTGATAATAGTTGACAATTTTGATGTTATAAATAGTTGTAAATTAATAAGAAAAATTTAACAACAAGAAGATGGGAAAATCAGTGATATTGGTGGTGAGACTTGTTGTCTTAATTTGCCTTGTGGGATCACTCATCCTCCTCCTTACAAGTTCTCAATATTCCGATACTCAACGCCTTTTCTACTCTGATGATGAGCTTCAAACTAAATTTACTGATTTTCGTGTTTATGTGTAAGTATTTCATTCTCTTCATCTGTTAAATATAACATAATATAATATAATATTATTTCTTTCAATTGAGCATCTGAACGTATGTAATGTGTTCTTATTAGATATTTTCTAAAATTTGAATAGAAAATGTCTAGTAAAAACACTTCATCATGTGTTCATCCAGTTCAGCAAAAGCAAAAGAATATTATAATAAATTTTTAAAATGGATTACTCACCTACCAAAAATGTCATGAATTCCCCACCTACCACACTACCAAAAATATCATGACTACCTCACCTACCAATAATACCTCACCTACCAATAAGATGAATTCCGCAACGAAAAATGGTATCAGAGTTATATTAATAGAAAGTTAAGAAAATAAGAAGAAAATTAAACAAATTATATCCGGAATGTAAACAACTCAATATCACAAAAACCGATAACGACAAATTAGATCAATTAATAGATAATATATCTAAAATAGAATATAAATATATTCAATATTTAAAGAGACAATGAATAACGAGAATAACGAATATAGACAAAAACTTACTGAAATAATTATAGCAAAAAGACAAGAATT
>NW_006238944.1:3260109-3263633 GCF_000226075.1 Solanum tuberosum
GTATAATAACCCAAAAACCATTAAAATATAATTTTAATGATTTAACAGAATTTAAGATACATATAAGTGAATTACTAGAAAAAGGGTACATACAAGAAAGCAATAGCAAGCATACAAGTCCAGCATTTATAGTAAATAAACATAGTGAACAAAAAAGAGGAAAAAGTAAAATGGTTATTGATTATAGAAATTTAAATGCAAAAACTAAAACATATAATTACCCAATACCAAATAAAATATTAAAAATAAGACAATTACAAGGATATAATTACTTTAGTAAATTTTACTGCAAATCAGGATTTTACCACTTAAAGTTAGAAGAAGAATCTTAAAAAATTTACAGCATTTACAGTACCACAAGGATTTTATGAAGGGAAAAAAACTTAAGTATACAATTTAAGTACCTTAATTACTACTATATAGCAATAGTTTTTTTTTGTCTATATAGCAATAGTTTTTTTTTTCAAAACTAGAATTTAGTATTTAAAAAAAAGGGAAGCGTAGAATTAGTCAACCACGATTTTCTTATATTCCCTGATTTTCTCCAATTCTTTTACCTTCCACGATTTACTCAGATTTGTTATATATTCTTTCCCATAAAAAAGGGTTTTTTTAACAAAAATAAAAGTCTCCTTCTACTCCCTTCTGATCGACAGTTCAAACATACCAATAATTTTTCAGTTCTAATTCAACACAACGGACGATGGGACGCATCAAGTATTTGTGATAAATCACGATTGAATTAGTATTTTTCTACGTGATTATTTTAATTATTTTATTTAATATATTTGAATTATTTTTTTCATAATCATTATCTTATAATCTATTATGTTGGGTATATGTTTTTTGTTAAAGCTGAATTAAGGTCGTTTATCAATCACTTTTATAGATTGGATTTGGGTATATTGAGTGGTGTGTTATTTTTTGGTATTGATTCGTTGCTTTAATTTGTAGGGTTTTGTTGTTTAGTATAAAATTCATATTGTGTGATTCTGCTTTGGTAAATGGTTTGGTGAAACGATGGTTTTGTGGTTTAGTATATAGTAAATTTTATTAATATTTTTGGTAGATTATTAGGTGCACATGGTGTGATGATTTGGTGTAATTGTTATTCTGTATTATGTTTGTATAAACACCATAAGTCATAGTTTTTTTTGTGTGAGTGTTATCTATTAGGTCGAATAGAAAAATAAGCTTTGATGATTAATATTGGGTAAATAATTTGGTGTTAATGATGGCATATTTAAATACATTTATTAAACGTCAGATTCAATGAATTTTTTTTGGTCTAACATTAAGTGTAATGGATCAGTGCACTTGAATATCTTTTAGTCCATACATAAACACAATTTTTGAGAATTTCTTTTTGTATGTGATCTGATGTAATTAGTATTTTTTAGGCCTTACATAAACACCATAATTTGAAAATTTCTTTTGGTGTGTGATCTGGTGTAATTGGTATCTTTAGACCTTATATAAACACAAACTTTCAAGCTAATATTTTGGTACATCTATTGTTTTTTGGTAAATGATTTGATGAAAATGATGGTGTAGTAAGCTAATTTAGTCGTCAACCATTTTGTATACCAGCATGATTACCATTTTGTATACCAGCATGATTACCATTTTGTATACCAGCATGATTACCATTTTGTATACCAGCATGATTACCATTTTGTATACCAGCATGATTACCATTTTGTATACCAGCATGATTACCATTTTGTATACCAGCATGATTACCATTTTGTATACCAGCATGATTACCATTTTGTATACCAGCATGATTACCATTTTGTATACCAGCATGATTACCATTTTGTATACCAGCATGATTACCATTTTGTATACCAGCATGATTACCATTTTGTATACCAGCATGATTACCATTTTGTATACCAGCATGATTACCATTTTGTATACCAGCATGATTACCATTTTGTATACCAGCATGATTACCATTTTGTATACCAGCATGATTACCATTTTGTATACCAGCATGATTACCATTTTGTATACCAGCATGATTACCATTTTGTATACCAGCATGATTACCATTTTGTATACCAGCATGATTACCATTTTGTATACCAGCATGATTACCATTTTGTATACCAGCATGATTACCATTTTGTATACCAGCATGATTACCATTTTGTATACCAGCATGATTACCATTTTGTATACCAACATGTTTGCCTTTTTGTATACCAGCATGTTTGCCTTGCGAAAGCACTTGGGATATTCCATCACATGTTTTGGAAGAGGTAATGTTACCTCTAATTGCAAGAAAGCAACCAGGCAGACCACCACATAATGATCGTAAGAAGGGATTCAACAAAAAAAATGCAAGAGAAGTATAGTCATTTGTAGTAAATGTGGTACACTCGAGCATAACAGGAAGACTTGCCTCAAATTTGTGGATCACGCTTAACAATAGTGTGTTGTTTTTATTTTATTTTTACTTAAAACATTATGTAGTTGAAACTTTTAGTTATTGGTTTATTGAGTGGTATAACTTTTCCGATTGCGAGTTTTTGAACTTAAGTTGTCTTTTTATGCACAAATTTTTATATGTAAATGGTTATGAACTAATTGTAAATTTTAATAAATGAAAATAACTGTGATGTCTCTAATATTTGGTGTAGTATTCAAAAGTTATTATCTATTACATGATATTGGTGTAATTATCATTGTAAGGTTGGTGCATTCATATTATATTGAAAGAAGAACTAAAGGTAAATGATAACAAATCTATTGAAAAGTGATGGACTTATGAGATAAAATAATGGTGAATCGAAAATGTAATTTTTTTTTTTTTGAAAAGCACAGTAATAACCATTAATTGGTAAGATAAAATAATTAAATTTTATACATGATTATCATGCCCCCAAAAATAGGTACAAAATCCCCAAAAAATAGGAAAAACTAAAATAAATAAATAATTAAAATTGAAAATTAAGAGAAAAGACTAGAATTAATAAATAGTATAATTATGGTTGAAAAGTCAAAAAGTAAACAATAACTATCAATTTCATAAATTTAGCACATAACCCCCAAAAATAGGAAATAAATCGAATACTAAAATATACAAAAAAAAATCGAAAATTCATTATATGGGCAATAATAATAATATAAAACGGTATAATTATGATTGAAAAGGCAAAAAGCAAACAATAATTATCAATACCATAAGTTTAGCACATAATCCCATAAAATAGGAAATAAATCGTATATTAAAATATATATAAAAAACGAAAATTGAAGATATGGGTAAAAAAATAATATAAAAGAGTAAAATTATGGTTGGAAAACCAAAAGGTAAACAATACTTATCAATCCCATAATTTCAGCACATAACCCCCAAAAAAGGAAATAAATCGAATATTAAAATATATTGTTTTAAAATCGAAAATTAAATATTATGTCATGTTTGTAATTAAAAACTTAGTTTTGTAAATAAAAAGAGTATATACATATATTGTTAATTAAGATCTTAAATAGTATATTCTTGCAATTTTTCC
>NW_006238944.1:3263766-3264929 GCF_000226075.1 Solanum tuberosum
TCTAAAACACAAGATGAACATATAAGGTTATTAGAAAAATTTATACATATCATAGAATAATCAGGTACGGTTATTAGAAAAATTTATACATATCATAGAATATTCAAGTATAAGTCTAAGTAAAAAGAAAGCGGATATAATGAAAAATCAAATAGAATTCTTAGGAATACAAATAGATAAAAATGGAATAAAAATGCAAACACACATAGTACAAAAAATAATTAACTCAAATGAACAACTAGATACAAAAAAGACATTACAATCATTTCTAGGACTAGTAAATCAAGTAAGAGAATACATACCAAAATTAGCAGAGAATTTAAAACTATTACAACAAAATTAAACAAAGATGTAGAATACCTGTTTGATAAGAAAGACCAAACGCAAATACAAAAAATAAAACTATTATGCAAGAACCTACCTAAACTATATTTTCCGAATGAAAACAAAAAAATTACTTATATAGTAGAATCAGACGCTAGTGAAAAAAGTTATGGAGAAGTCTTAAAATATAGGTATGATAAAGAAAAAATAGAACATCATTGTAGATATTATTCAGGAACATTTACTAATACAGAAATAAAAGATAGGAAATAAATAGGAAATAATTATATTCAGTAAATAAATGTTTACTATCATTTGAACCATATATTGTATATAACAAATTTATTATAAGGACCGATAATACACAAGTAAAATGGTGGCTAACAAGAAAAATACAAGATTCAGTAACTACAAAAGAAATAAGAAGATTGGTATTAAATATATTAAATTTTACATTTACTATTGAAGTGATAAAAACTGACAAGAATGTTATTGCAGATTACCTATCAAGACAAAGCTACACAGACTGAAAAAGAAAATACTATAGAAGAAATACTCAAAGCTATGAACCTACTTTGCACAAAAGTAGAAAATATTGACAAAGAGCTACAACAAATAAGAAGTCAGCAGCATGACTACAAAAATGCAGAGCTAAGTCGATCGGAAGACTTTAAAAAATCCAGATCTAAAAGGTGACATTGGGAAACACCTTAAAACCCATAATGTTTGTTTAAATACAGCTGCAGGTACGAGCAAACAAGTTAGTGAAAAACAACATAAGAATACAAACTTAAACCAGCTATTTGAAAAACCATTTACTCCGAGAACACCAAAAAACA
>NW_006238944.1:3266195-3267578 GCF_000226075.1 Solanum tuberosum
AAACTTAAACCAGCTATTTGAAAAACCATTTACTCCGAGAACACCAAAAAACACATTGGCTATGGAACCCCAAACCTCAACCTATGCAGATAGCCTACAAAACGAGAAAAAATTATATAACCATGTTACGAGAACCTATATTGAAAATATATACAAAATCCAAACCTATTTAAACCGTAATCGTAGATCCACTACAACCAAAGAACCAAATCAAGACTACCTAACCCAAAAATTACAAGGTTATAACAAGTTAATTGCACAACCAAAAACTAACGTCAATTTAGTAAGAACATGTTACAATTATGGACTATTAAATACCGTATATACATACGATGGAGAAGAGATAAGTGAAATACTAGAATTACACAAAGCATTTGTCACATATAAAAGAGTTACCAAAGGAAATTTATTTTATATAAAGTTTTATACAGCACTAGCGAAGATATTATACGAGGAGATAAAACCTACAATTAGAGTTATTAAGATAGGATTAACCAAAGATATGATTATACCTGATGATATCGGACAACAGGAAGAAATACAAAAAATAGAGATACCAAGTTTTTATGCCAATAAAAGAATAATTGGTATATCAACTATTATACAAGAGTTAGCAAAAAATTATTTAAACGGAAATGCTATATGGAGTTACTACTCTAGAGACCAGTTAATGATATATTCAAATTCTAGAGAACTAAGGAAAGCAGATATGGAAGAAGTGCAGCGATTAATTTTATCATTATTAAAACCAGAAGAAAGACCTATGACAAGAGCACTCAAAGCAGGATTTATTTTCGCCAGAACTATTAACCAGATATTGCAAGCTAATTGGACACAAATACCCTGATCATATATGTTCAAAATGCAACGTAGAAGATAATGTAATACCAGATGTCCAGCTAGAATGATACAAAAAGAAAAAGAAAAAACAAGATAGAAGAAAAGACAAAAGAAGTGGCAGACTAAGTTATGAAGATAAGTGGAAGAAAAGGAAGACAAGTTTATGAAAAGTCCTAAAGTAAATAGTGGAAAGATAAAGTAAAGTCAAATTTTTTGACTTATTGTGTAAATTATTGTAAAGTAACGTAGTAAAAGACAATGTAAAGAAAAGTAGAATAGTGTAAGGATAAAGCAAAGTAGAATAGTAAGTAGACAAGTGTAAATTGGGTAAGTGTGTATTATTAAAGTAGTATGGACAAGTGTAAAGTATGGTAGGTGGTGTGCATTATTAAGAAGACAAGTGTTAGGTGGGCATTATGGTAGAGTAAGTAGTAGTGCATTATTATGCATTATTGTAAAGTAAATAATATAACGTGCATTATTGTAGAGATAGGATAGAATTTGTAAATACAGTAGATAGGATTTCCTTTCTATATAAAGGAA
>NW_006238944.1:3271758-3272754 GCF_000226075.1 Solanum tuberosum
GGGTGATCCCTATTAAGGTATGTGAGTTAATAGTGTTGGGTTGATATTTTCCCCCACACACCACACTTGTTTTATTTCAAGAAAAGGTTGGTTATGTTTGTTGAAGTTGTTGGTTGTAGTTGTTGAAGTTGTTGGTTGTGATTGTTGTTGAAGTTCTTGTCGATTTGGGACATGATTGGGTTGTGTTTGAGTTGAATCTCTTGTATGTTGAGGGATTTTATGATCCTTAGTGGTTGAGGTTGAAACCCTTGAAGTTAGGGTGGCTTAGAGTTGGAAAAAGAGGGAGAAAAAGTCGAGTTTCTGGGCAGAGGGTTGGCGCGTCGCGCCTGCCAGCGCTCCCCAAAAGAGGTTCTGAACTTTCCCCCTTGGGGCGGCGCGCCTAGCAGAGCGCCACCAATCCCCCTCTGAACTTCAAGGGCTGGCGCTCCGCGCCTTGCAGAGCGCCAAGGACGCCAAGACTTCTCATTTATCCCCCACATTCTCATGCATGTTCCTTGGTATTGTACCTATGTTTCCTAGTTGTTTCCAACACTCCAAGGTACTTCTAAAAGTCAAGAACTCATCCATAACATGTGATCAAACACCTTGAATCCATAAATCCAATTCAGGGCGAGTTAGAATCAAGTTTAAGTGAAGTTAAGGGTCAAGTCTAGAAGTTAAAGAAGTAAGTCAAGGCAAGTTTTCAAAGTTGTTCAAGAGTTTTTATTGGACGTTTTAACTTCATTTTAAGATTCAAGTTTCAAGTCAAGTAAAGGGTATAGAGTTTCAAGCTAAGTAAAGAGTCTCAAGTTTCAAGTTAAGTCAAGAGCATAAAGTTGAGTTCATTTCTCAAAAGCTATTAGGGAACTTAGTGTTCCCAAAGAAGGATATAAATGTTTTCACATTTAAGATGAGAGGAAACTGAGATTTCCAAAAGAGTTTTGACAAGTTTGAGTACTATCTCTTTTTGAGAAAAGATGAGTTTTGCGAAAGAGTTTCTAAAACATGATTAGTATG
>NW_006238944.1:3273443-3278631 GCF_000226075.1 Solanum tuberosum
TTGGCCTGCATCTTATTATGATGCAGACGCAGATACCCAGGATCAGCATCCAGCACGCTGTTGATCTAGCTGAGCACTCCAGAGTCAGTGGTGAGCCTCCTTGCTTTCTGGAGGACTCGGTTATTTTTGTGTTCCTAGTTTTATTTTGCTAGGATGTTGCGGGGTCTTTCCCAACGTCCATCTCAGTATTGTAGAGGCTCCATAGACAATCAGACAGTTAATATTGAGTCTCTCATCTATGTATATATGTAAATATTCTATTTTGAGACTCGAGTTGCCTTTTTGGCTAGACTTTATCAGTTAAGTTATTTTATGTCTTTGCATGGCATGGAGTTATTCTATTGAGTTAGGTTTCCGCTGAGTTAAGAAAGCCAGGCCAAAGGGTTCGCTTGGGGTCAACAATGGTCTCTGGGTGCCGGTTCCCCAGGGTGTAGGCTAGGGGCGTGAAAAACTTGGTATCAGAGCCCAGAGTTCAAATGTCCTAGGGAGTCTATGAAGCCGTGTTTGTAGAGACCTAGTTATCGATGTGAAGCACACCACATCTATAATTAGGAGTCTACAACATTTAGGAAGATTTCTCACTTCTTTCACACTCATCTCGTGCGTTAGAGTTTATCTCTAAAGAGCTTCTCCCTAATCCGTGCTTGCGCGTGTTTCAGATAGTCATGCCTCTATGAAGAGCAGTTAGAGTTCGTCCAGCTATAAGGAACAAGAGTTACCAAGTGCCCAAGAAGTGCAAACCCAAGAAGAGATCAAGTATGCTGATTTTCGTGAAGCTATCCGGATGTTAAGTCAGGTTGCGACCTTTCATGTTGAGCAGAGAGATAAACGACACGAAGTGGTTGATACTTCAAGGATCCGTGAACTCTTAAGGATGAACCCACCAAGCTTCACAGGTTCAAGTATTAGTGAGAATCCGGAGAATTTCATTGAGGAGCTTAAAAGGGTATTTCATGTGATGCATGTTGCTGAGTCGGAGAGGGTGGAGATAGCTTCATACCAATTGCAGGGTGTTGCTACAATCTGGTTTGACCAATGGAAAAAGAATAGGGCTAAGGATGCGCTAGTAGTGAGTTGGGTTGTGTTTGAGAGTGCTCTCATGGGGCATTTCTTTCTTCGTGAGTTACGAAAGGCAAGGATAAAAGAGTTTCTCACCCTTAATCCAGAGTCTATGAGTGTTCATGAGTATAGTCTGAAGTTCACACAACTTTCCCGCTATGCTCCAGAGATGGTTGCTGACATGAGGAGCAGGATGAGTTTATATGTTGCTGGGCTGTCTCGTCAATCGAGCAAGGAAAGCAAGGCAGCTATGCTGATAGGGGATATTAACCTAGCAAGATTTATGATCCATTTACAACAGGTTGAGGAGGATAAGTTGAAGGATAGAGAAGAGTTTAATGATAAGAGGGCTAAGATAGTAGGGGAAGAGTTCAGGCAGCAAAAAATGATGCTAATCAGTCATCCCTCCCACAGAAACAGAAAGGACCTGCTCCACCATCTGCTAGTGCACCTGCACCTAAGAACAAAGATGGGTATAATAGAGATTCCTATAGTTTCAGGGCTAGACTTGCCTATCCTCAAGGCAGTATGGTGCTACGGGGTAGTGAGGCTCCTACATGTGCTAGGTGTGGTAGAACCCACCCAGGGAAGTGTCGTCAGGGCCAGACAGGTTGCTTCAAGTGTGGTCAGAGTGGACACTTCATGCGAGAGTGTCCAAAGAACAGGCAAGGTAGTGGAAATCTGAGCAGTAGGGCCCAAGCTTCATCAGTTGCTCCCCCAGACAGGATGGTACCTAGAAGAGCTACTTCTAGTACTGGTGAAGGAGCAAACCGCCTCTATGCAATCAACAATCGCCAAAAGCAAGAGGATTCACCAGATGTTGTCACTGGTATGATTCAAGTCTTCGCTTTTGATGTGTATGCTTTTCTAGACCCTAAAGCGAGTTTATCTTTTGGAATTCCTTATGTTGCTTTGAACTTTGATGTTATACCTGAGCAACCTAGTGAGCCAGTCATAGAGTGGAGTAGTAGTTCAGCAGTGCCTAAGGGTCGTTTCATTTCGTACCTTAATGCGAGAAAGTTAGTTTCAAAGGGTTGTATCTATCACTTAGTCCGAGTTAATGACTCTAGTGTTGAGATACCTCATTTTCAGTCAGTTCCTTTAGTAAGAGAGTTTCCAGAAGTTTTTCTTGATGATCTATTCGGAATTCCTCCTGAGAGAGAAATAGAGTTCGGCATAGATCTCCTTCCAGATACTTGTCCTATCTCTTTTCCGCCTTATAGAATGGCACCAACAGAGTTGAAAGAGCAGTTAAAAGGATCTTTTAGATAAGGGTTTTATTTGACCAGGTTGACTCGGAGAACAACGAAAGTTCAACGGTCTGAAGCTTGTGAGGAAAGCTTTCAGGAATGGAAAGAGAAGTTGACTACCGCCCAATTATGATATTTGGTTCTTGAGTACATACTGGGTATCTAAATCTAAGATGAATTTGAGAATAATAGTCGTGTTAGGCGAATCGAGGTGTAATGTGATGAGCTAGAGTTGGTTGTTGTAGTTTTCGCTTTGACAATATGGTGTCACTATTGTATGATGTTCATGTGGGTATGTTCACTTAGAATGAGATTAATCTCATACAAAGAGAGAGTGGTTAAAGTTACTCAAAGGTGATGACATGATTTTTCTTTATCACCCTGGTAAGGTTAATGTTGTTGCTGAACCTTTGAGTAGGTTATCTATAGGTAGCACCGGCCATGTTGAGGAAGAACAGAGAGAATTAGCAAGAGATGTGCACCGATTTTCACGCCTGGGAGTTAGTCTTATGGATTTCACAAGGAGGAATAGTGATGATGAATGGGCCTTACCCATCATTAGTGCCAGAAGTAAAAAGTGAAAAAGACCCAAACCCTATCTTGTTTGAATTACAGGCAAAATGTTCATAAGCAGTGATGGCTTTTGAACAAGGGGGATATGGTGTTTTGAGGTATTAAGGTGGATTGTGGGATTGATTTCAAGGATAATTGAGATGATTACCTATCTTACATGGAGTTGCTTACAACAATAGTTACCATTCTAACATCCAAATGGCTCGTTATGAAGCTCTCTATGGGGGGAGATGTAGATCTCTTTTTGGATGATCTAAAGTTAGTGAAGCAGGGTTGATAGATCCAGAGTTAGTTCATCAAGCTATGGAGAAGGTGAAAGTGATTTAAGAAAGGTTGGAAACGGCACAAAGTCGTCAAAACTCCTACACTGATGTTAGGAGAAAGGCGTTAGAGTTCGAAGTAGAGGATTGGATATATTCGAAAGTTTCACTCGTGCAGGGATTTATGAGGATTGTTAAGAAGGATAAACTTAGTCCCCGATATATGGGACCTTATCGCATAGTCAAGAGGATTAGCAATATAGCTTAGTAAGAGTAATCTCATTCGAGGACGAATGTTCCCAAGGGGGAGATATTGTAACATCCGGAAATTTGAAATAACTATGAAGAGGCTTAGGATTGGAAATTTTCTTTTTTGGAAAGAATTAAAAATCTGGAAAATTTGGTTAAGTATGGGAAAAAGTGAGTTTTTGGTCAAGTTTGAATAGTCATAACTCCTAGCTCAGGATGATTTAAGTGTAGTTCCAGTTATGTTTGCGAAGCTTGTGGAATGGTATTTCCAACGCCACCGAGTTTTCTTGATTCCAAGTTCGTATGAGCAAGTTATGCCCTTTGGAAGTTGGGTAGTTGGCAGGGAAATCCGTCCGGAAATTTGTAAGGGTATTTTGGTCATTTCCCTAGCCTTGTCTTTTGGATATATATTAAACTGTAAGACTGATTTTTGATCAGTTCTTCCCTTTTTAAAAGAGTGAGAGTGAGGGTTAGGGTTCTTGAGAGAAGAGGAGAAGAAGAAGCAAGGTTCGTAGAGATCGTCGTGGATTTCGTCGGGGGTGATCCCTATTAAGGTATGTGAGTTAATAGTGTTGGGTTGATATTTTCCCCCACACACCACACTTGTTTTATTTCAAGAAATGGTTGGTTATGTTTGTTGAAGTTGTTGGTTGTAGTTGTTGAAGTTGTTGGTTGTGATTGTTGTTGAAGTTCTTGTCGATTTGGGACATGATTGGGTTGTGTTTGAGTTGAATCTCTTGTATGTTGAGGGATTTTATGATCCTTAGTGGTTGAGGTTGAAACCCTTAAAGTTAGGTTGGCTTAGAGTTGGAAAAAGAGGGAGAAAAAGTCGAGTTTCTGGGCAGAGGGTTGGCGCGTCGCGCCTGCCAGCGCTCCCCAAAAGGGGTTCTGAACTTTCCCCCTTGGGGCGGCGCGACTAGCAGAGCGCCAGCAATCCCCCTTTGAACTTCGAGGGCTGGCGCTCCGCGCCTTGCAGAGCGCCAAGGACGCCAAGACTTCTCATTTATCCCCCACATTCTCATGCATGTTCCTTGGTATTGTACCTATGTTTCCTAGTTGTTTCCAACACTCCAAGGTACTTCTAAAAGTCAAGAACTCATCCATAACATGTGATCAAACACCTTGAATCCATAAATCCAATTCAGGGCGAGTTAGAATCAAGTCAAAGTGAAGTTAAGGGTCAAGTCTAGAAGTTAAAGAAGTAAGTCAAGGCAAGTTTTCAAAGTTGTTCAAGAGTTTTTATTGGACGTTTTTGAACTTCATTTTAGGATTCAAGTTTCAAGTCATGTAAAGGGTATAGAGTTTCAAGTCAAGTAAAGGGTATAGAGTGTCAAGCTAAGTAAAGAGTCTCAAGTTTCAAGTTAAGTCAAGAGCATAAAGTTGAGTTCATTTCTCAGAAGCTATTAGGGAACTTAGTATTCCCAAAGAAGGTTATAAATATTTTCACATTTAAGATGAGAGGAAACTGAGATTTCCAAAAGAGTTTTGAGAAGTTTGAGTACTATCTCTTTTTGAGAAAAGATGAGTTTTGCAAAAGAGTTTCTAAAACATGATTAGTATGACAAATCGAGTATGTCATCAATGTTTAAACAGTATGGTCTCTAGATATACCATCAATGTTTAAGCAGTATGAATATCCCGAGTCATCAATGATCATATTAAAAATATGGTTTTGAGATGTTCTTTTTAGAAAGAGTTTTCAAGAAAAAGGAACTATGTTTCCAAAAGAGCCTTTGGGCTAGATTTTGAGTAATTATCTCAACTAAAGAAAGATGTGTTTAAAGCACTTATGAGCCA
>NW_006238944.1:3278973-3280163 GCF_000226075.1 Solanum tuberosum
TTGAGAGGAAGCATGGTATTTTCATGATATTATAAATATGATTTTTACGTCATGTTTTAAATAGTTTTACAAGCTTTATATATAATGCATGTGTCTCATTGCTTTATATTGAGTTAAGTTATTCATGAGTTGAACAGAGCCAATGTAAGTTCTCTTTTGTATTCCTTTCAATCTTAAGTTGTGGTTTAGCTTTCCAGCTCGCATACTCGTACATTCAATGTACTGATGCCAGTTGGCCTGCATCTTATGACGATGCAGACACAGGTACCCCGGATCAGCATCCTGCACGCCGTTGATCCAGCTGAGCACTCCAGAGTCAGTGGTGAGCCTCCTTGCTTTCTGGAGGACTCGGTTATTTTTGTGTTCCTAGTTTTATTTTGTTAGGATGTTGCGGGGTCTGTCCCAACGTCCATCTCAGTATTGTAGAGGCTTCATAGACAGTCAGTCAGTTAGTATTGAGTCTCTCATCTATGTATATATGTAAATATTCTATTTTGAGACTCGAGTTGCCTTTTTGGCTAGACTTTATCAGTTATGTTATTTTATGTCTTTGCATGGCATGGAGTTATTCTATTGAGTTAGGTTTCCGCTGAGTTAAGTAAGCCAGGCCAAGGGTTCGCTTGGGGCAGCAATGGTCTCTGGGTGCCGGTCCCGCCCAGCGTGTAGGCTCGGAGCGTGACATATGTAGTCATGTTCGTTGTTATGCAGGTTTTTTATTTTTTCAATTATTCCTTCCTATCATATTCATAATTGATTAAATTCATATTCATTATGAACTAGATTATTTGTTTATCATATTCTCCTGTCACCACTAGCATCGTACTTTAGCGGATACTTCCCTCTTATCAGCGCCTCAACTTTGTTCACTCCCCTAAACGGCTTTCCTTGCCTACCGGTTTCAACATTAGGATGGCATAGTATTTAAGTTTTCTCCCTGTTTCCAGTGTGCTAATAAACTAGAAATCATGATTCAAATAATTCTAATACATAATAACTAACATAAATTTATTCAATCATATATATGATATTCAGGAATATATGAAATTAGTTCCACATATTTTTTGAACAATATACCTTTGCCTCTTGCTTGGCCATGCTATCTGAAATATCTGACTGGATTTCAGATTTATCCATTAACTTTTAAGTAATTAGTATCTAAAAAGAGAGAGTGTTTTTTGGAAAGTTAGGCA
>NW_006238945.1:0-1159 GCF_000226075.1 Solanum tuberosum
AAGCTTGGCGTAATCCTCCGCCGAATCTGTAGTCTTACCGCCAAAGCGATAAGACTTAGTAACCCTACCAACAATTACCCAAATGGAGTCCTGTTGTCTGCGAGTACGAGGTAAACCTGTGATGAAGTCCATGTTGATCACTTCCCACTTCTAAGTAGGAATGTTAATCTCTTGAGTCATACCTCCTGGTTTCTAATGTTCTACCTTGACTTGCTGGCAATTGGGGAACTTAGCCACAAAGTCTGCTATATCTCTTTTCATACCATTCCACCAATAGACTTCCCGTAGATCGCGGTACATCTTAGTGGAACCTGGATGGATAGAATATCTGGAGTTATGGGCCTCCACAAGAATATGTTGTCTCAACTTGCCCACATTAGGAACACATAATCGACCCTGGTAGCGAAGCACACCATCTCCCCCTTGGGAGATAAACCTCAACTCTCTGTTGATGGACTGCACCCTTGAGTTCAAGTAATATCGGATCACTGTCTTTCTTTTCCTTAACTTCCACTACCAAAGACGATTCTGTTCTATTCTGGACTATCACACCACCATCTGATGTGTTCATAAGACGAACTCCTAGGCGAGCAAATCTGTGAACATCTTTTTCTACTTCCATCTCTTTTTTTTCCTCAATATGTGCTACACCACCCTCTAGATTCACCTCTTTCTGGCCTTAAGGTAAGAGATAATCAACATATAGGTACTGATCTACTACCCTTCTATTCTAAGACTGGCTCGTTTGAAAACTGGAACTGAACAACCCGAATTCTACAATCGACTGAGGCATGACAGAACTGAAACCAATCCATGCCTAGAATGACATCAAAGTCTACCATTTCTAACTCTACAAGATCTGCTGAGGTGACTTTCTGAGAGACTATGACACGGCAATTTTTGTATACCCGTCCAGCAATAACTAGGTCACCAACTAGGGTAGAGACTAAGAAGGGTTCTAAAGGAGTTTCTAGACTTACTCCTAAGATTAATGTTATAAAGAGAGTAAGAAAGGTAAGAGTAGCCTTTGGATATAACGCTAAAAAATATCTAAAGAAGGACTCGAAACGTACCAGTGATCACATCAAGAGAATCTTCCTGGTCCTGGGGAGCCTGAAGAGCATAGAGCCTGTTTTGGCGCTGTCCGCCACCTGTACCA
>NW_006238945.1:3784-5387 GCF_000226075.1 Solanum tuberosum
TCGTTTGGAAATTGGAACTGAACAACCCGAATTCTACAATCGACTGAGGCATGACAGAACTGAAACCAATCCATGCCTAGAATGACATCGAAGTCTACCATTTCTAACTCTACAAGATCTGCTGAGGTGACTTTCTGGGAAACTGTGACAGGGCAATTTCTGTATACCCGTCTAGCTATAACTAGGTCACCAACTGGGGTAGAGACTAAGAAGGGTTCTGAAGGAGTTTCTAGACTTACTCCTAAGATTACTGCTATAAAGAGAGTTACAAAGGTAAGAGTAGCCTTTGGATCTAACACTACAAAATATCTAAAGAAGGACTCGAAACGTACCAGTGATCACATCAAGAGAATCTTCCTGGTCCTGGGGAGCCTGAAGATCATAGAGCCTGTTTTGGCGCTGTCCGCCACCTGTACTAAAAGAGTTACCCTGCTGATTTGGGTGACCTTTCGGTACTGTTGGAGCTATAGAATGAGCCCTAGTATTGTTACCTTTTTGCCCCTTCCTGACAGAAGAGCAATTCTTCACCCTATGACCAGACTGACCACACCCAAAACATCCTTCCTTGCCTGCAAGACACTTGCCTCCACACTTTGGACAAGTTGGGTAGGTCCTATTTCCTGAAACACTTCCCTGAGACTTAGAGCCTTTTGCCCTACTATTCTAATGTTGTCGAAACTGTGAGTGATTTCCACCACCCGATTTCTGCTGAGAGTACTCAAAGTTCCATGTTCTAGCTTTCTTGTTTACCTTAGCAATTTCCCTAAGCTTATCTCCCTCAACCTGATGATTGTTCTGATTATTTATACTTTGAGCGAAAGGTTGAATATTGTTTTGAAACTCTGCATTCGAAACTCCCTGATCCGGGACTAGAGGAATCGCGTTAGCATTCTTGGCATTCGCATTCCTGGCGTTAGCTCTATGGGGAGGTATGATCGCTGAAACGTAGAGCGTCGAGTTAGAATAGAATTAAATCATACCTTACGCACGATAAGAATATCAACAAAGTGAAGTTTTCCTAAAACACTTCATAGCCTCCTTCTCATTAGATGTGGTGCACTTCACACCCATGAAAATGACTTTACTTAGTGCGGCTTTTTAGACATCCGAGGACACTTAAACCTAAGGCTCTGATACAAGGTTTGTCTCACGCCCCGAGCTACCCCTGAGACGCGGACACGGGACCTAGGACCACAAGTGATCCCAAGCTAACCCTGCTGGCATGATCATGAGCATACTAAATATAATCTGAATAATAGAAACTGTGCGGAAGCTAAATCATAAATAAATCTGAAAAGATGGGGAATACCCATATACTATAACTGAATATATGAAACCTGAGAGTTTAATACATAAGAAATATCAAACTCAAAATACTAAGCTGAATCTAACTATGTCTGAAATAAGCCTCTAAACTGACTAGAAATGTTGGAACATGCCCCAACTAGATCTATCAAAACTGAAACTAAAGACTAAAAGCAATAAAGATAAACATGTCACTAGTCCTCGAAGAATGAGGACTCACCACTGATGCTGCTGAACTGAAGATCGGGAATCGATCTAAGCGTGATCTGGATGCTGAGAACCTGAACCTACATCACAA
>NW_006238945.1:7795-13344 GCF_000226075.1 Solanum tuberosum
AGACAATATCTGCAATGGAGAGTAAGATAGCTTATCTCAATGCCGAGCTTGCTGCTGTAGCCGAAAGAGAGAAGAAGAGAGAAGAAAGAGAGAAGAAGAGAGAGGAGGAGATTGCGGCAGCAAAGGAGGTAGAGAACAAGAGGTATGCAGCGCTTCAGGCCTAACTAACTTTTCTTTTTGAATCAAGAAATATTCTTCCTCCATGTCGGGCTAGCAGTGATGGATCTGATCAGGAGGGTGATGAGAATGATAAGTCTGATAAGGAAAGTGAGGGTGATGAGAATGGTAAGTCTGATAAGGAGAGTGAGGGTGATGAGGAGTAGTTGTATCTATTTGACATTTTAGACTTCTATATTTTTGGAATTGTTTAATTTGATCGTATTTTAGTTTATTTTGAAATAGTTTAATGTATATGTTGAAAATATTGTGTTGTTTTGTTTGGATAAAGTTTATTTGACTTTGGGTTGTTTTGGTTGGATGAATTTTATTTGGCTTTGGGTTGTTTTGGTTGGATGAAGTTTATTTGGCTTTGGGTGGTTTTTGGTATAAATATGCAGGTGGGCAACTAAAAATTGCAGCAATTTACTACCTGTTTTGCAGCAGAAAACCGACCTCTGGAGGTCGGAATTTCAAAAATTAAAAATAAAAATACCGACCTCCGGAGGTCGGAATTTCAACATTACAAAAATAAAAATACCGACCTCTGGAGGTCGGAATTTCAAAAATTAAAAATAAAAATACCGACCTCCGGAGGTCGGAATTTCAACATTACAAAATAAAAATACGACCTCCAGAGGTTGGAATTTCAACATTACAAAAATAAAAATACCGACCTCCAGAGGTTGGAATTCAACATTACAAAATAAAATACCGACCTCCGGAGGTCGGAATTTCAACATTACAAAATAAAAATACCGACTCCAGAGGTCAGATTAAAAAAAATGAATATTCCGACATAAAATAAAAACCGACCTCTCGAGGTCGGTATTGAATAGCGACCAAGTTTTTTCCGACCTAAGCTGGGATGTCGGTTTTAGGTCGGTATTTCAAGGAATACCGACCTCCGGAGGTCGGTATTTATAGGTCGGTATTCACTGTATTTTTAGTAATGGAGGTATGGTATAAGGAAAGAAGAGAAAAGTTGAGGAGTGTTGCTAAGCTTAATATTTAGCAGTCATATCACCCTAGGCATAGTATTCCTATTCTTACTTCATGCCCAGATTTCCTTTGTTTTAGATAAGGTAACTTTAGAGAAAGTGCGACTATGTTCACAATAGCGTCATTCTTGATTTAGGTGTTATAGAAGATCCCCACTTTTGGTACGAATCAATTCAGCCTGTGTTAGTAGGCTAGCTCATGAGTCAGAGGAGATAGTGAGAGAAACCTTATTCCATACCCAGTCCAGCCATCATTCGAGGACGAATGATCCCAAGGGGGAGATATTGTAACACCCCAAGAATTTTTTTAGCTAAGACTCGAACCATACTTTGTTGTTTGTAAGATTTTACCGAGAAATTTAAAATTTTCTTAAGTATTAAGGTCAGGTCACTAGATATAGTACCTTGAGTTCCAAAAAGAACTAAAGAAAATTCATTCAGGTCATATCTAAGTTCTTCTAACTTTTGGGTCAACTTCAAATGACCATAACAATTAGCATAGGGTGAGCTAGGAGACCCATAAGATGTCAAATGAAAGAACTCTGAGTCCTCTTGCCAACGCCACCGAGTTTGCTACTTTTGAGCTCGGATGAGGGGGATATGACCATTTGAGTGTAGCCTCTCTAGATAAGGCATTTCCCTCCGAACTAAGGTGGGGTATTTTGGTCTTTTCCTTATCCAATCAACTTAAAACGAATTTTAGTAATTTTTTGGGGACAAATCTGATTTGGGTCAGTTTTCATAAATCCAAATACACTTAGGGTCTTAGAAGAGAGTTCAAGAAAAGAAAAGAAGAGAAAGAAGGAGAAAAGAGGGAAGGTTCAATACAATCAAGATTCTTGCGATCCTCGAGGGGTTATCGCCAAGGATTTTATCCTAACAGGTATGTGAGTTCTCATAGTTTTGGGTTCCTTCACCCACACGCCAATCATGTTATTTACGGTGCAAATTTGTTCTTAAATTGAAGGATTTGAGTTCTTGAAGTGTTTTCTTGAAATTCCTTTTCGTAATTTTGATTGTTGGGGCTTCGATGAGTTCTTGAGATAATCGTATGGATTTTGAGAGTTCTTTTTTAGTAGAATTTTGTGTAATTTTATTGGGTATTCAAATCTAAGTGATTGGGGAAGAAGTTGTTCGATTCTAGACGAGTTAGGGTCAAAAAACGAGAAAGAAAAGTCGTCGGGGTTTTCTGGGTTTGGGCATGGCTCCCTGTACCAGCCAGTGCGCCACAACCACACCTCTGTAGGTAGAAAGCTGGTGCCCTGCGCCACTCAGTTCGCCAGGGTCGCCTGCCCCCACCCCCTCTCCATCTTTTTTCCCGTTTAAGTTCTTTAGACGGGTACCTTCAAGCCCTATCAATTCTAAACACTCTAAACTACTTCTAAACATCTAGAAATCATTCATAACATGAATCATAACCTTGAATCCATATTTCAAATTCAAGGTAGAGTTAAGATTCAAATCTTAAGAGTTCTTTTGAGTCTTTTGAGAAAGTCCCTTTGAGTCTTTTGAGGAGTCTTCTACAATTTCTAATAACTTGTTTCAAGACTCAAGTAAGTGAGCATGAGAGTGAGGAAAATGTATTCATGAGTCTACACTATCATCGAGATCCTTCATATCATGAATCATAACTCTTGAATTCATAATTCAAATTTAAGAAAGAGTTAAATCTACAGTTTAAGATAGTCTTTGAGTTAAATCGTGAATCCTTGGAGATCAACTATCGATTTGAGCTAAAATTTGAGGAAGTAAGTATGAGAATAAGAGGAGTCGTGTACATGAGTTCCTTATTGTTATGTAGACCCTTGAGTCAAGTTGGTCATGCCCATAATTCTGCATGAATTCCACAAGTTGAGTATCTTTGAGAGGAGTAGTATCTTCAAGTTCTAAGTCTTGAATATTGAGTGCCTAATACCTTTGAAATTATATTCCTAGTCATGGGACTACTATATGTTACCCATGAAGGTCCTTGAGTTGAGTGATTTATGCCCATAATTCAGCATAAACCCCATGAGTCAAGCAATCTTGAGATGAGAAGTATCATTGAGTCCTTGAGTTGAGTAGTTCATGCCCATAATTCCGCATGAACCCTATTTTGAGAAGTCTTTTACAATCACTTTAAACTTGTTTTAACACTTGAGCACCTGAGTTTGAGGAAGAGTAGAGTCAAGTTTCATTTTCTTTAAAAATGATATATGGGAACTAAGTATTCCCAAGAGTAAATGTTTTTACATTTAAGATGAGAAAAAACACTGATTTCCTAAAGAGTTTTGAGCAGTTTTGAGTACCATCTCTTTTAAGAGATCGATTTTTGAGTAATAATTTCAAACCACAGAAAGAGTGATGTTTTTAAACATATGAGCAAGTAATATTTTGGGAGTAGTATTGAGCACCGATATGGGGGAGAGTTCTAACAACTCATAGCCCCCATAAACCATGTAGCCAATGTGGGTAGAAAAGGGTCATAATTTTTAGATGATTCCTTTATTGCTTTTTAGCATAGACTAGTGGATCCACTGAGTAGTAGGTTCTATACCCCGGCAAAGTATAAGACAGTTTTGGCAGCATGGGCTAGACGATGTATCATCACATAGCTCATAGTGATGGTTGTCAGTTAGAGAATCTCCTACAGAGTTAGTTTGTATTTTTATATACAAATAGAGTTATTATTGTTTTAAAAGCTTTCTAGATATTGCATCTTTTATTGTTGCTGAGTATCTTATGTTTGAGTTGTGTATCTTGAGTCAGAATTGAGTACCTTATTGTTGAGTTGAGTATCTTACTATTGATTTGAGCCCTATTTTATTCTGAGTTGAGTTGAACTATGTTTCATCGAGTTGAATTGAGTTGAGTGAGTTGAGAAGAGGTAAGTTTGTTTCTTTTCCAACAGTTCAAGCTTATGTTTTTGCTTTAGAATTTCCCTTACATGCTCGTACATTCAATGTACTGAGCCATTTGGCCTGTATTGTTTCATGATGCAGATATAGGTATTCGGGATCATCAACAAGCGTTTCGTTGAGGTCATGTGATATTCCAGTCAGCTTTGGTGAGCCATCTTATATTCCGCAGGACTTCACCTTTATCTTACAGTTAGTAGTTTTAAGATGTCGTGGATCTTGTCCCGATATACTTTTGTAATAGTAGAGGCTTCATAGATAAATATAGTTGAGTAGTTTTTGTATTTACTTTTATTTAGAGTATTGTACAGACTTTTAAAAAGGTTGAGTATTAGAGTTTATTGAATTTATTTCAGTTTTAAGCTTTTGTATGCTTGAGTTATTCTTCCGCATGTAGCCAGCCAGGATGAGGGTTCGCTTGGGGGAGCAACAAAAGATCTCGAGTGTCAGCCACGTCCAGGGTGTAGGCTCGGATCGTGACAGCTGATTTTTTGGGTTTAAGGGTACCAAAAACCAGTTTAACAAGCTTTGCCGGCTACAAGAGTATTATTTGTAAGCTGTCCTTCACCTGAACAACAGGAATTTAGAGTGTAGTAAGAAAGTGTTATCCATTTTTTGCTTTAGATTTTCAGCAGTTAGCTATCTTGTTTCACCGCTTTACGCTCTTGACTATAAGTTTATAATTAGTTCTTGCTTCCAGGCCTTCAAGTTTTCGATATCTCCGGCTTGTTTTATGATTTTGATAATTAGATCAAGTTTCATGATTATAATTTACATATTATTTGTTGATATCTTGCCATTCTTTGTTTTTGCGGTGCTTTGTCATTTCTTGTCTATGTATATGGTCTTATTTCTTAACTAGGGAACTTGATCGCTTTATTATTAAAGTAAGTCATATCATTATCTCTTATGTTAATTATATTATTAAGATTGTTTTGAAATGATGATAGAAAAGGAAGCTTATCAAATTTAGCATCTATTGAATGATGGATAGGAAAACTACTAAATTCCATTCAAAATTTGGGAAAATTCATAAGTACCCCCAACCTATGATTGAAATCTAAGAGACACACGCATACTATACTAAGGTCTTATTACCCCACCCCCCCCCCCGAACTTATTTTATAAATAATTTTCTACCCCTTTTCGACCTACGTGGCACTATCTTCTATGCCGAGCGCGTGTTGACAATTTTTTCAAGCTATCTGGTTGATAGTGCCACGTAGGTCGAAAAGGGGTAGAAAATTATTTATAAAATAAGTTCGGGGGGGGGGGGGGGGGTAATAGGACCTTAGTATAGTATAAGTGTGTCTCTGAGATTTCGGACATAGGCTTATGCATTTTCCCTCAAAATATCATCAAGTATAACTAAAAATTGGACATATTTATTTTTTCCTGTCACGATGAATTTTTCTCAAAATTAATATGATTATTAGTTGTAGCACTTAGAGAGTTAGAGTATTGGTTTGATATATATATATATATATATATATAT
>NW_006238945.1:13367-26036 GCF_000226075.1 Solanum tuberosum
TATATATATATATATCATCCTACTAACTCATAGCATATGCCCGAAAATCCAACAGTTCCCTAAACTCAATTAGGGATCTTTTTTATCCATTAATAGCAATGAGGGGATGATGAGATTTATACTCAAATCAGCAGATACACAATA
Source organism: Solanum tuberosum (assembly GCF_000226075.1). Lineage (NCBI taxonomy): Eukaryota > Viridiplantae > Streptophyta > Magnoliopsida > Solanales > Solanaceae > Solanum > Solanum tuberosum. The sequence goes on from NW_006238945.1 coordinate 13,512, forward strand.
TACTTGATAAGGGAAAAGGTATAACTACCCCTCTAGACTATGACCAAAATCTCAAAGACACACCTTAACTAAACTAAGGTCCTATTACCCCCCTCCCAACCCATTTATTTTGTAATTTTGTACACCTTTTTTGCTTAATGTGGCATCCAAACATCTCTCATGTGCCTCAATTGCGTGGAGTTACGGAGTGTGTGTAACATCTGGGAACTAGTAAGCTAAACTAAAGCCTTAAGTGAGAGTTTTAGAGTTTGACATAAGGTTTAGAGTCGTAAAAAATGACCTCCTGAACATAGAATGAAGGGTTTATGGGTTAAACGTCAAGGTAGGATTCCCCAAGGACCAACTAAGGGTCCTTGAGGAGGACCTAGAAGCTACCTAAAAGCTGCCAAAAATCAGACCACCCATGATTGGGGACCCACCCCCCATAGGGGGATCCATGCCTCATGGATGGGGTCGGGGGTCAAGACCCAAAAACTGAGGTTGCAAACCACCACCCACGAAGGACCAGCACGGCCCGTGGGTTGGGCAGTGTACTCCTTTAAGTCGGTTAAGTTTTGGGGTTAGGAAATATTCTAGAATTAGTTAGTTATGAAGTGGTGTCATTTTATTAGTAATTAGACCACATATATAAAGAAAATAGACCCCTAAATACATTGATCTAAATCATTATTTCAATTCACCCAAAGAACCCAAATTCATTTCAAGAAATTCTCTCTCTAGGAAGCAAAGAAGAGGAAGAAGAAGAAGAGAAGCAAGTTAGGCAAAATTCCTCCATTGTTGCAAGCATTGTAAGGGCTTTATAATCAAGGTATAATAGATTATTCAACCATGGATTCTTCCATCCATAGAGCCACCAAGATTTCCACCAATTGTGAAGATGAACCCCAATTCTAGCTAGGGTTTCTTTCTATATTGTGGGTTATGATTGAGTATGAATCCAATTGAGTGGATATTACTTGTTTATGATTGTTTTAGTATTTGATGATGATATTATGATGATATTATATGTTTTACATGGCTAACCCTAGTCTAATTGATGAAAGTGAAGTTATGTTAGTTTATGCCATGAAAGGTGAAGTTGAGGATTCATACATGATTTTCTAAAATTGATGTTATGTATAGTAATAGTTCAAGAATAAAAGCAAGTAGACATTAATTGAACTAGATTATAGTATATATGATGGGTCATGACTAGTAAAGCTTTACGTTGAACCTTTATGATGAATTATTATTAGAATCACTTAGTAATGAAGCATGTGATTAGAATGCCTTGAAATTTATGTATGAATGATGATTGTAAGAAGTAAAGCTTTGAGAGTGAGGCTTGTAGTGATACATGTTGATTCCTATGGCTTGAGAATAAAGCTAATATGTGGAATTGTATATGCTTAAGAACACTTTGAGAATAAAGTGTCTATGATCATGATATATTTTTGTGTTGTTAAAAGAACAGTCTCCCACACACACCTAAGTATAAATATGATATGATGTGAAAGGTTTTCTCACATAGAATGATTCTAGGTTTAAAGGCTTGCTCACCTAAAATGAATCAAAGCATGTTAGACTAAAATAGTTTAAAGTTTTGACATAATATCCCTTCGTGAATAGCTTGACTTGGTAAGATAAGATTGGTAGCTTGAGTTAAGAGTTCTCATGGTAGCCTTGGATTGAACCATAGTGTTTATCCAAAGGGTAGCTTGAACTAGCATCGTAGAATGTTTTCATGGTAGCATGACTTGGTTAGGCCAAGGCCATTTCATGGTATCTTGGGATTGAGAAACCATACTCTCCTAAGGGTAGCTTACATTAGCATCATAGTGTGCTTGCATGGTAGCATGACTTAGTTGGACTAAGACTATTTCATCCTATCTAGGATGGAACACTTGTACCCTTCCTAGAATAGATTGGACTTGCATGTTTAGTATGTTTTTCCATGGTAGCTTGGTCTAACCCAATATGGAGACTTTTCTTGTATAGCTTGGACTTGGATGTTAGGATGTTATTCCTTTGCTAGCTTGGTCTAGCCTAATAGGGTGCTATTCCTTGGTAGTCTAGAATGATAAATAGTAATCATTGAAGTAGGATAGCCTAAAGTAGTACTTAGCATGGATAGGATTATGGGGTCTTATTCATGCATTGCACAAGTATATAACTTGAAGCTACTTATGAAGTATGTCTCGTATGTGTTGCATGCTTATCTTGGATTGAGTAATAGTAGTTTTCCTTGGTAGCCTTGAATAGGTGAATTATGACCATTTATGAGTAATGACTTGTCTTGGACTAGTGAATATGTACTCTTCCATGATTAATATGAATATGAGGGACAAGTCCCTAATCTGAGTAGCATGTATGTGATGGAACTAGATTACTTCAAGTAAGTATTGTAAACATGTCCTAATATGAGATTTGCCTATATGATATATGTTAGCTTGGATTGCTGTTATATATAGTTGCCTTCCATGATATGTTGGACTAAAGGTGAAGATTTCCTTGCCTATGAGAAGTAAGTTAAGAATGAGACCATAAGATGGTAAGTATGATTATGATGACCTAAAAGTGATACTTTGTGTGGGTGGGATTATGGGGTCTCCTCTTTGCATTTCACAAGTATTCTTTGAGGTTATTTGAAAAGTAGTTCTCTTATGATATGAAGGACTAAGGGTTGAATAATGCTTATATGATGCCGATGTTGGAGACTTTGCTTATGATTATGATATTGTCTCTTATGCTTATAGTTTATGTTTCATGAAGTATCTCTTATATATGATTATGGCATATGGCTTATGTTGACTAAACCTTATGTTATGCTCTTATGATGTTATGGTAGCTATCATATTTAGTACTTTTATACTAACGCATACTCTTGCATATATTCTCATCAAATGTAGGGTTCAGCGATTTTGAGTTACATTCTTGAGGATAGGTTTCTAGAAGAGCAAGGAGTTGAAGACTTGGAGAGTACTCATAGAATCGAGGATATAGCCACCATTTCGTTTATGTCTTTCTTTGATGTTTTGAGACGATTGTTTCGGCTGTGTCCCAAGAGTTATTCAAAATTGTTATAGATTATTTGAGACAAGTGTAGTAAGAGTTCCACTTTGCTTTTATAAAGACTTTGATTATATGGAAAATGTTTTAAGAATTCCACACTTTTCTATTATCTTATGTTATGATATGCTAAGGGCTTGTATGAGACCTCTTCGAGGTCAAGTACGGCATGTTACATCTAGGGTGTACCCCTGGATCATGACAAACTTAGTAATCAGAGCATAAGTTTTAGAATGGTTCTAGGATATATCAAACCACGTCTAGTAGAGTCTTGTTCATAAATGTGAAGCGCGCCACATTTATGAATAGGAGGCTATTGGATGTTTAGGAAATCTCACTTCTTCATTCTCTAAGACGTGCCATAGAGTTTGGCTTTACTAGGTCTTTTTCCTTATTCGTGCCTTATGGTTTTTTAGGGTATGGCTAATACAAGGGGGAGTGCTAGGAGAAATGAGAAAGGTAATGAGGATCAAGAGGTTCCTCCCCAAGCTCCAATTGATCCTTCGAATATGTCGAATGCGGAGATTAGGTTGGCTCTCCAAATCTTGGCCGAAGCTTTGACTACTCAAGCTCAAACCATGACAGCTCAAGTCAATAGAGAGATGGTAGCTCCAGTAAATCCTAATGTGAATTCCTCAGCTTTAAGAGTGAGAGAGTTTTTGAGAATGAACCCTCCAGAGTTTTATGGCTCCAAAGTGGAGGAAGATCTACAAGGATTTATAGATGAGGTGTATAAGGTGCTAGCTTTCATGGGTTTGACTTCGGTAGAGAAAGTGGAGTTAGCCACTTACCAATTGAGAGATGTAGCACAAGTATGGTATGAACAATAGAAAGATGGTAGGCCGGTAGGAGCGGGTCCAATAGAGTGGAAAGTGTTCAAAGAAGCATTCCTTGATAGGTTCTTTCCCTGAGAGTTAAGGGAGGCTAAGATGGAAGAATTCATTAACCTTAGGCAAGGTAGCATGAGTGTTAAGGAGTATGCCTTGAAATTTACCCAACTATCCAAGTATGCTCCATCTATGGTAGCGAGTTTGAGAGATAGGGTGAGTAGGTTCTTGACGGGGGTGTCCGATTTGGTAGCAAAAGAATGTCGTACGGCAATGCTCCATGATAATATGGATATCTCATGTCTTGTGGTGTATGCTCAACAAATGGAGGAGGAGAAACTCAAGGATAAATCTAGGGAGAAAAAAAGGTTTAGGATGGAAGATGATAAGTCTTTTCACGAGGGGTCCGATGGACATGGTCACCCTAGGAAGCGACAAAGGTTTTTCAAACAAGGTTCTTTTAATACTCCTAAGAATAAAGAGGAAAGGGTGTCTAACCCTAAGCCACAAGGAATTAGCAATGATTCCCTATGGTCCACTTGTGCTAGGTGTGGTAAGAGAAATGAGAGTAGGTGTTTGGCCGGTAGAGAGGGTTTCTTTAGCTGTGGTGAGAATGGCTACAAGATGAAAGATTGTCCAAAGGCAAGGTCTACAAGAAGAGATGGTAAGTGAGTTGCCACTAGTGGTCCGGATGAGAGTGCTCAAAAAAAGAATAGGTTTTATGGTCTCCAAGATAAAAATGATCAAGAGTGATCTGCGAATATTGCTACCAGTATGTGTTTTAAGCCTTATTCCGGTGTTGCTTGTCTTTTATGACTTGATAGATTTTAATGTTGTCTTTAGTATGAATGAGCTTCATTGTTGCTTTTATGTTATAGATGGTGCTTAGAAAGTCAACCTAGGCTTACTCCCAAGAGGGAGATGGTGTGCCTAGATAGCAAGGCCATTGTGTGTTTATGTGTGGCCATGACTTCTTTATATGCATATTCATGAAAATTTTAGGTCTTGATAGAAATGACTTATGTGCATTATTTTTCCTCATGTTGTAGTGCATTGAGTAGAGTTGCCTATACACTTCATGAGATGAATATATGAGCATGCCTTAGGTTGGAGTTGAGAGATTCCTCCTTGAATAAATGCTTTCGAGAATAAATTGCATATAGGCTCCATGAGTGTATGTTGAGTAGGTTTTAGCTAGGAGATAGTAGTTCCTCCATGAATATGAGTATGTATAGAATTTCATTCATTTTGGGTTGCTAGATGTAGTTCCTACTCCCTTGTGTTGCATTGAATATGTTTAGCTTGGATTTGAAGTTGTCCTCCTTGGTTGTGCGCAATTAGATGTGTTGCATGCATGATGGGTCGCTAGTCTAAAACTGTGACCTTAAGAAATGCCTAGAGTATCATTCGAGGACGAATGTTCTCAAAGGGGAAATATTGTAACACCCGGGAACTAGTAAGCTAAACTAGAGCCTTAAGTGAGGGTTTTAGAGTTTGACAGAAGGTTTAGAGTCGTAAAAAATGACCTCCCGTACTTAGAATGAAGGCTTTACAGTTTAAACGTCAAGGTACGACTCCCGAAGGACCAACCAAGGGTCCTTGAGGAGGACCCTAGAAACTACCTAAAAGCTACCAAAAATTAGACCACCCACGATTGGGGACCCACACCCCGTAGGGGGATCCACGCCTCGTGGATTGGGTCGTGGGTCAAGACCCTAAAAGTAAGGTTGCAGACCACCACCCACGAAGGACCAGCACGTCCCGTGGGTCGAGGTCTCATGGGTTGGGCTGTATACTCCTTTAAGTCGGTTAAGTTTTGGGGTTAGGAAATATTCTAGAATTAGTTAGTTATTAAGTGTTGTCATTTTATTAGTAATTAGACAACCTATATAAATCAAATAGACCCCTAAATACATTGATCTAAATCATTATTTCAATTCACCCAAAGAACCCAAATTCCCTCCAAGAAATTCTCTCTCTAGGAAGCAAAGAAGAAGAAGAGAAGCAAGTTAGGGAAAATTCCTCCATAGTTGCAATCATTGTAAGGGATTTATAATCAAGGTATGATAGTTTATTCATCCATGGAGCCCCCTAGATTTCCCCAATTGTGAAGGTGAACCCCAATTCTAGCTAGGGTTTCTTCCTATATTGTGGGTTATGATTAAGTATGAATTTAATTGAGTGAATATTACTTGTTTATAATTGTTTTAGTATTGCATCGTGATATTATGATGATATTATATTTTTTCCATGGCTAACCCTAGTCTAATTGATGAAAGTGAAGTTATGTGGGTTTATGCCATGAAAGGTGAAATTGAGGATTCATAGATAATCTTCTAGAATTAATGTTGTGTATAGTAATAGTTCAAGAATAAAAGCAAGTAGACATGAATTGAACTAAATTATAGTATATATGATGGGTCATAACTAGTAAAGCTTTACGTTGAACCTTTATGATGAATTATGATTAGAATCACTTAATAATAAAGCATGTGATTAGAATGCCTTGAAATCTAGGTATGAATGATGATTGTAAGAAGTAAAGCTTTGAGAGTAAGTCTTGTAGTGAGACATGTTGATTCCTAGGGCTTGAGAGTAAAGATAATATGTGGAATTGTATATGCTTAAGAACACTTTGAGAGTAAGTGTCTATGATCATGATATATTGTTGTGTTGTTAAAAGGACATTCTCACACACACACCTAAGTATGAATATGATATGATGTGAAAGGTTTTGTCACATAGAATGATTCTAGGTTGAAAGGCTTTCTCACGTAAAATGAATCAAAGCATGTTAGACTAAAATAGCTTGAAGTTGTGACATAAGATCCTTTCATGAATAGCTTGACTTGGTAAGATAAGACCATGATTGGTAGCTTGAGTTAGGAGTTCTCATGGTAGCCTTGGATTGAATCATAGTGCTTCTCCAAATGGTAGCTTGAACTAGTATCATAGAATACTTTCATGGTAGCATGACTTGGTTAGGCCAAGACTATTTCATGGTAGCTTAGGATTGAGAAACCATACTCTCCTAAGGGTAGCTTACATTAGCATCATAGGGTGCTTGCATGGTAGCATGACTTAGTTGGACTAAGACTATTTCATGGTAGCTAGGATGGGACAGTTGTACCCTTCCTAGAATAGCTTGGACTTGCATGTTTAGTATGTCTTTCCATGGTAGCTTTGTCTAATCCAATATGGTGACTTTCCTTGTATAGATTGGACTTGCATGTTAGTATGTTATTCCTTTGGTATCTTGGTCTAGCTTAATAGGGTGCTATTCCTTGGTAGTCTAGAATGATAAATAGTAATCATTGAAGTATTATAGCCTAAAGTAGTACTTAACATGGGTAGGATTATAGGGTATTATTCATGCATTGCACAAGTATAACTTGAAGCTACTTATGAAGTATGTCTCTTATGTGTTGCATGCTTAGCTTGGATTGAGTAATAGTACTTTTCCTTGGTAGCCTTGAATAGGTGAATTATGACCATTCATGAGTAATGACCTGTCTTAGACTACTGAATATGTACTCTTCGATGACTATTATGAATATGTGGGACAAGTTCCTAATCTAAGTAGCATGTATATGATGGAACTAGATTACTTCAAGGAAGTATTATAAGCATGTCCTAATTTGAGATTTGCCTATATGATATATGTTAGCTTGGATTGTTGTTATATATAGTTGCCTTCCATGATATGTTGGACTAAAGGTGAAGATTTCCTTGCCTATGAGAAGTAAGTTAAGGATGAGACCATAAGATGGTAAGTATGATTATGATGACCTAAAAGTGATACTTAGTGTGGGTGGGATTATGGGGTCTCCTCTTTGAATTCCACAAGTATTCTTTGAGGTTATTTGAGAAGTAGTTCTCTTATGATATGAAGGACTAAGGGTTGAATAATGCTTATATGATGCCGATGTTGGAGACTTTGCTTATGATTATGATATTGTCTCTTATGCTTATAGGTTATGTTTCATGAAGTATCTCTTATATATGATTATGGCATATGGCTTGTGTTGACTAACCCTTATTTTATGCTAGCTATCATATTTAGTACTTTTGTACTAACGCATACTCTTGCCTACATTCTCATTAAATGTAGGGTTTGGCGATTTTGAGTTACATTCTTGAGGATAGGTTTCTAGAAGAGCAAGGAGTTGAAGACTTGGTGAGTCCCCATAGCATCGAGGATATAGCCTCCATTTCCTTTATGTATTTCTTTAATGTTTTGGACGATTTTATGGGTTGTGTCCCAAGAGTTATTCAACGTTGTTATAGATGATTTGAGACAAGTGTAGTAAGATTTCCGCTTTGCTTTTATAAAGACTTTGATTGTATGGAAAATGTTTTAAAAATTCCGCACTTTTCTATTATCTTATGTTATGATATGCTAAGGGCTTGTATGAGACCCCTTTGGGGTCAAGTACGTCATGGTACATCTAGGGTGTACCCTTGGGTCGTGACAGTGTGCCACGTAAGCCAAAAGGTATATAAAATTACCAAAAAAATGAGTTCAAGGGTAATAGGACCTTAGTTTAGTTAATGTGTGTCTCTGAGATTCCGGTCATAATCTAAGGGGTACTTGTGACTTATCCCTACTTGATAATGGACATATAGCCTATAGGAAAGAACTTATCCCTAACCATTTAGTGTCTTGCTCAAACTCTCAATGTCTGCAAACACATGTTGGATTCCATCTAAAGTCTTCTTTAAGCTTTGAAAATTTGAAGGGAATTAATGTGATAAGTACACTTCGCCAACATCAACAATGGCTTTGAGTTATTGTACATAAAATAATTGGACCTGGAATAGCTCCTCCCATGAGACTTGCGTCCATTTGCTACACTGCAAAATGAACTAATTATGATAAATTCTTATCCACTTGAAGTAAGAAAACTGATTCAAGGTTCTTAATACAAATATATAGCATATCATATTTTGTCGTTACACATCTAAGTCCAATATTAATGAATATCATAACTTCAGGCCAAAGGTAAATGACATTAACTTAGTAAATTCATTAGTGACACCAAACTAAAAAGAGAAAAAGGACCAAGGAATATTGTCTAAGATCAAACAATAGTAATAGGTCAGAAGCTACACTAAACTTTCTATTTCTTACACTTAGTTGTGTCTTCAACACTTGATTCATCGTCATCTAAGATTAGATTTCTTCTTTTCCTACTCTTTGCCCAATCAAAGACATGTAGTTTTTCCTCAAAATCTTCCAAGCTACACAATAAGACATCAATAGTGAATAGATACCTCTTGTTTTGTAAGTTAATTAGCAACATGTCATTAAACATGTTCATTTTAAAACTCTAAAAACGAAAGATAACTTGTTTTTTACTGACAGATTGCCCTGATATATCAAAATAACATGTGATTTGGGAATAAAGATTGCCAAAAGAGTGGGTGTCAAAAGAGTACTAATTATGTAACGTGGGTACTTTTTTGTCAACAAAAATCATATCCAAGATCAACTCGCTGTTTTTCTTCGAATAAATAGCATCCCACACTCTACAAATCCTAATCCATATCATCAAATCATCTCCATCGATAACCAATCCTCAAAGAAAATAAAAATCTAATTAAAAGCAAGACAAATTAAGCAAGCTACAACATGAAAAAGATTCACTCTTATCTATATATAACACAAAAAATAGAGTATGAAAAAGATCAAGAATTAATTAAATGCAATTATTCAGAGATAAATGCACATTAAAATTCATTGTAATTACAAATGATGAAGATAATGAAATGGTTCATTGGAAAACATAGTAGAAGTATAGTGATAGAGATACGATTAAAACGCTTAATTGGAGTTTAATGTAGACATTCAATTAGCTACTACATGGGTTATAGGTTATTTGGGCTTTTATTGGTTTGCTCTTGTCTTAAAGATCTGATTGATTACTCATACGTGGGGATTTATTTTGTGTGGTTTTTTTAAGTCATTTAATGAATAGATAATGTATTTTTTATATAAAAAAATCTCAGAAAAAAGATAAATGTCAATGGTGGCTTTAGAGATATGCCACACTTCTCCTACATCTAGCTTCATTATATAGATAGATAGATTTTTTGGTAAAGTATCATTTGATAGAGTGTATAAATATAATGATAAATAGAGTGTATTAGAAATATTTGCATTAGTTATGCTTGCATTAATTATACATAAAAGATTCTTATGCACGGTTTGATTTGGTATATTAAAAATAGCATACATTGCATAAATATCTACCAAATGACCCTTAAATACTATACACGTGTCCCTTCGCTTATTTAATGGACCCAAATTCTTATACATAAGTTTTTTTTCACATGCTACTTCCTTGGTCCATTTTTTTTTTCCAATATTAATTATTATTAGCTTGCCAGCTTAAGTCATCGACAGCCCTTAAAGTTGTTCGCATAATTATAGACACCTCAAATAAGACTTGTATCTATTAAACACCTAAATTCTTCAAAATATATACCTATTAAACACAAAACACTGATGTGGCAAAAATCGTATTATGGACTTTCCTGGGGAGCGTGAAGAAATTTCAAATAGTATTTTTTAAAAATAAAATACATTTTTTCCTCTTTTATTGACGCTTGGCACTATAATACCCCCACCAATCATCTTCTTCATCTTAATTTAGTTTCCAAAGCTTTCTACATTTTACCTTCAACACTGTATTTCTCTCCTCTCTTTTTTTTTAAATTTTTTCTTTCAAATCTGAATCAACTAATTGAATGTATGAAGAAAGAAGAACAAAGAAATAAGATAAATTATTTTTATGCATTCGATGAAAACAAGTCAGTCAATGTCTGTCTATCACCATTTTCGAACAAATCACTAAATTCATCAAAATGATATTTGAAAGTTTGATAGAATTGACGTATCTAGCATTATATTTTTAAAAAAATCTTCAAGTTATTTGAAAAGAAATTGGATTTTGTGTTGGAAAAGAATGTGTTTTGAGAAGAAGGTGATGAAAGGGGGTTGGGAGGGGTCAGGTAGGGGTGACGTTGGGTAGAATATGTTGACATTTTCATTTTTTTGAAAATTAGATTTAAAATAATTTTAAACAAAAAAATATTATTTATTAATTTTGGGGGCCCATGCCATGTGTTAAATATTAATTAGTCATTTTGCATGTCAGCGCAAGTGTCTCACACACTCTTCATTTTTATTTTATTTTTGTTGATTATCAGAAAATGTCTACTAGGAACAATTTTTGAATACGGTAAAACCTCACTAAATTAATACTCGACAAAATAATAATCTCTCTAAGATAATATTTTTTCTCTGGTCCCGACTTGGGCCAATGGAAAAAAATCATTCATTTCAATAAGATAATAAGATAATATATTTTTAGAAGACCCATATATAAATATATGGTCCCATTAATATGATAAATTAATAACTCTTAAAAAGTACAAATATATCTAAGACAATTTAGTAAAATATGATTCTATTGTGTTTATTATTTTGTTTAAAACTTAAATCTAGTTGAGGCTCATCTCTAACTTTTCTTATTGCATCCAAACGTTTCGATTTTATCTTTTTGAACTAAATCATAAAATAGTAAAGAGTTCTAGATGCTGTAAGTGTTTTCTTACACGTAACTAGTTCCAAAGGTATTATATCATCTTCAACTTCATCATCAAAATTGTTTTTTCCAATGGTATGCACAATTTCTTCTAAGATCTGGACCTTTGAACATGTTTCATTTTCACTATGGTAATTCAATAGGTTATTGGCGTCTATTTTATTGCACTAGCCGATCGAGATCATTAATCATAGATTTTTGAATTTATTTTACAATGAACTATTTAACAAAAAAAACATACTACAATGAAGGGATATACATACATTATAGTTTATGTATAATGAATTTTTGTAAATTCAATAAATATGATACATAATTTAGTAAGATATTATAATTTTGATGTATTCATTGTACTTCACATATAATAAATTTATTTTTTATGCGAATTCAATAAATATGATACATAAATTAGTAAGATACAATAATTTTGATGTAATCAAAATTAACATTCATTGAATCTCAAAACACTCTTAAAATTAGTAAATATTAATTTATCTATTAATAATAATTTTACAAAATAATAATATTTAATGGTCCACCTATATTAATTAGTGAGATTTTAGTGTAGTTAAAAGTGTTCAATAGGTATTAGTCTTAGTTAAGATGTAGTAAGTGAATTATGTGGACAACTTTAAGGGGTCGTAGATAACTTAAGCCTAGCTTGCCACCCTTTAAGGCACAAGTAACCCCCTAGACTATGACCGAAATCCTAGAGACACCCTGATACGCTCAAATTACACCTCCCTAAAGAAGCATAAGCGATCGTTATCAAGTAAAGAACCCAACTTGTAGGTTGGGGTCGATCCCACGAGGAAACTGGTTTACACTTAACTTTAACTTACACCTATATTCGTTTAGTCAAAGTACTTCCGGAAACAAGTAATAAAAAGGGGGGGATTTGTGAAAAAAATTGTAAGAATTCAGTAAGTAATCAGTAAACAAAAGTCAATTTTTGTTGTTATCAAGATGAGAAAATTAACTAGGGTATACGTGTTCACCACAAGCTCATAACTCAGTAATCCTAGTAATAGCAATCCTGT
>NW_006238945.1:26053-26177 GCF_000226075.1 Solanum tuberosum
ACCTTTGGAAATCAAGAATTGCTCGGGTAGCAAAATTAGTTCCCAAGTCACAAATTAAAACAAAATTAATAAAGTCTAACCCCCAAAAACGAGGTTTACATGCCCTATTTATAGAAAACAAGTC
>NW_006238945.1:27332-27462 GCF_000226075.1 Solanum tuberosum
GCAAGCATTTCACACACAAGCAATCACATGGCTTTCTACCCCACTCTCTTTGTGGGTAAAAAATTTGTTCGCTTAGACTCGATAAGCTAATTCATGCGGATCAAACCATGACAACGATTGACCAACCAAC
>NW_006238945.1:28383-31485 GCF_000226075.1 Solanum tuberosum
CCAGCACATTCAACTAATCGTAGCCTATAACTTCTAGCACACATCACAAAATCTGACGGGTATCATTTTTTTTTCTTTTTAAGCTATCATGCTTGTTTGTATTTCATACTTATACACATACGATCCTAACATATGCCGGTTCAACATAAATTAAATAGTCTCTTGGGGAAAAAGAACACAGGCAAGAAAACCCCACGAGAGGATCTATGAGTTGGGTTACTCAGACTTCACCCTACCACTCACAATCCATTTACCCCACCCCCAACAAAAATAGATGTGATTGTCCCCAATGCATAAAAAAGCAGGAAAAAAAAAGTGGATAGGGTGAAGCAAACATGTGGCGCATTGCGCCGACGAAACATCAATAAGCGGGTGGGTCCGGTTTCCCGGAGCCCGCTGGAACAATAGTTGGGTCACCCTCAGTAGTGCCCACATCATCCATCATAGCACCCTCAGTAGTGCTCTCTATCACTCTCACCACACCAGCAGTGGTGCTCACAACATCTCTCACAACAAGTAGGACCTCTACAACTGGGGCAGAACTCGATGCCCCTGCATTACTCTCACGCACCCTCCGTTGGCGCAACTCTTCATCTAAAATCGAAGCCTTCCTAGCCTCTTTCTCCTGCCTACGATGTCTCTTATGAGCTTTTTCCTCCTCAGTGCGACTAGAACGGTGCCTCTTACCTTTGGTATGTGTAGGCGCAAACTCCTCCTCGGCGGTCCCACTGAATAAAGCATCATGCACCGTATCATCAGCAAGTGCAGTAGGTGCATCCTGAGGTTCAAATGTAGGGGTGGAAAGAATGGCATCAACATCGGCCCGGAGACTGGCTAATTCAGCCTGAAAAAAGGATAGATATATGGTCGGGGCTGGTCGCTCGAGGACTCGCAATTCAAAAGCATCAAGACGTTTATTAACGGCCTGGACCTTCCGGTCCATCATGCCCTCCATCCTTCGCTCCATTCTGGCCTCGGACTCGGTTATAGATTTTTGCATCCAAGGCTGGATGTGATGTAGCAATGTGGCCATATGAGCCTCTAATTACTGTACTCTGGCCAACGGGACAACAGTAGCTCCTAATTGTGGTGTGAACCGGGATGAACTAGGAGCCATGCTAGCGGCCTGGGAAGAGGAGGTCGGGACAGTATCAGAGTGATCTGGTATAATGGGGTCATCGCCCTATGCCTGCCCCACCGTGTCTGCAGGATCTGCGTCCAAGAGAGGTACCTCAACCTGGGGCTCTCTGCGAGGTGCCGCCACATTTGCCTCATCTCCGATGAGACCTATATCCAAAGTCCCGGTAGGGTGGATCAACCTATCACAATGCCAGATCGGCACTCTAGAGTCCTTGCACAATTGGAAAATCAAACATGGAAATGGGTAAGTAGTGGAGGTCTTGAATGCCCTCTCATGAATCTCTACTAGTAGCATGCGGGCAAGTCAATCTCCACTCCGGCTACTAATGCTGCAACCATGACCGCTCTGTCCCAAGTGAGTTGGTTGTCAGCTTTTGTCGGTGACATCCTGTTACGTACCAATAACCAGAAGAACTTGGCCGCAAAATTTAATGTGGTGTGGCGACCCACTTCGCACGTTCGCCATCAGCAGCAATGTACTTAGCCAACCATAGTATAACAGTCTCTCGCTGCTCAGCATTCCTCTAGAAAGCACCGCTCCGCACGATGTCCCATCTGTAATCAAACTCCACTGTGTTTAGTGACTAAGTGTGACCTGTGGTAGGCCCATAGAGAAACCGGCTGATGGTAGCCTGTGAGAGGTCTACTGAACAACCTCGGACCATAGTGGACGTGAGAGGATCTTGGGTTAAGGGCTTTAATTTCTTGGAGATCAACCCACGGAGAGTGGCAGCATAGGAGGCGTAGAACTCCTACACAATCTCCTCGCTATAAGTCCCTGGGTCTCGAGCCATCCAGTCACACTTGTGAAGGTTGAAAAGCCGGTGAATGTCAGGGACAGTGTGCAAGCTCCCTGTGAGGACTCTGCGCTCCTCTGTAACAATTCGGGCCATCTTCTCTTTATCATTAATCATTTTGGCATCCCGATAGATTTGTCACTGGCCCTCAACACACCATCTTTTTGGCTCACCAGCCACTGGAGTAGGGTTCTCATTTCTTGGTATGGGTACTGACTCTGAGCTAGTGGCCTCATCAGATGAGGTTGCTTGTTCATTCTGGCTAGACCTTGTGGCTGACTTGGCATTAGACCCCGAAGCATGGGCAAACTCAGACCTTGAAGCATGGCTGGACTCAGAGCCCGAAGCATGGGTAGACTCAGAGCCAGCCGCAGACCCAGTAGCTGAACTGGAAGCAGCACCAGTTGGTGACCCGATCAGTGTGTGCTCCTCATCATACTGGGAGACAGTGACTACGTCAGGAATCACCTTCCGGGGGGTGCCTCTGGTGGCTCGGGGTACTGTGGGAGAAGTCCTTGTGTTGGGAGGAACGTATGCTGGATCTCTTTTCGTGTATGTATCCTCATCGATTAACCTGAAGCTAGGAGCAACAGATTTTGACTTGCCCTGTTTTGAGTAGGTGACTAGCTTTTTGGGTGCTATCGTACCTATGAAATCGATATTAGTGCCAAAACTAAATCTAAACAACTAAAAAAAAATTTAGACTATAAATGAACAGTAACAAAGTCCTAAGAAAATTTCAGACAGAGGCTACAGTGGTCATCCACGGAGGGGACCTACGGTCCGTAGACTGATCTACAGTCCGTGGAACCCTTCTGTGGATCAGCGGACCAACAATATTGGTCGCAGATGGAAACCACGGATGTACAGAACGGTCCGTAGATTGATTGACGGACCATAGTCCACATCCGTGGTTTCAAAATTGGTGAAATTTTCAAGAGCATCCACCCACGAAACCAATCTAGGTCCATAGATTGATCTACGGTCCGTAGATGGGGTATCGTGGATGGGATCTGTGCCAGGTTTTAGCCATTCTTAATTTTCAAGTCCACATTTTAGACCATTTTCAACAACATCCTAATCTAATCATGCATTTCAACATTGAATCATGCTAGTTTGTCATTCTCAGGATTCCGATTAATCATTTTAACAATTATTTAAGACA
>NW_006238945.1:31908-108019 GCF_000226075.1 Solanum tuberosum
GGTCAGACAGATTTAGGGTTTTGGACCCACGAGACCCCATCTACAGTCCATGGGTCGAACTACGGTCCGTAGGTTGGGACCGTAGATCACTCTTACACTTGGGAAAAATTTAGGAGCTTACCTGGGATCTACGAGCACTATTCACGGTCCGTGGATAGAACAACGAACCGTCGATGGGGTCCGTAGACCTCTGCACCAGACCATTTTCTGCAGATTTTTCATAGCGTACCTGCACATGTAGCAACCATTAGGCTATTCTTTTTACATTTTCTGAACACGTTTTTAGACACGGACCCTATACTAATTCTAGCCAACACTAAAAAAAACTAAAACACCTATCAAAATTGATACAGAGATGCAACTAAACAAAGAAAACTAACTAAATAGGGAAACTTAAACCTAATACGTTGGCTAGATTGTACATCTTGGTTGCCTCCCAAGCAGCGCTTGATTTAACGTCGTTACACGGTATATCACACACTTTAACTAAACTAAGGTCCTATTATCCCAAACTTATTTTTTTGTAATTTTGTACACCTTTTGTCTTACGTGGCACACTCTGTGACTCCACGCAATTGAGGCGCGTGGGGAGATATTTGGATGCACCTAAGCCAAAAAAGGTGCACAAAAATTACAAAAAAAAATAGGGTTACAGGGGTAATAGGACCTTAGTTAGTTAAATTAGTGTTTCTGAGATTTCGGTCATAGTCTAATGCGGTACTTGTAGCTTTTCCCTAAATAGAATTACAAGTTTACTATATTAATCTTTGAAAAAATTACCGAGAAAAAATGATCGAATGGAAATTTATAAGTTTTTCCTACTGTTATTTTTTTATATAAACAAATATTTGAATTTTGACTATTATTAAACGGAGAAGGGTCTAAAATACCCTTATAGTATCGGAATTGGTACAAAAATACCCCTCTTTAACCTTTTGGCCTTAAAATATCCTTGGGGTTAACCTTTAGGGACCAATTTTGCCATTTTGACTAACGGACTACTTAATCCATATAATTTAATTATTTCATTTATTACGTGGCATGTTGTAATTGGTTGGAAATTTTTAATTAATTAAAATCTAATTTGTTTGACCCAAACCACCTGGATCCACCCGACCCATCCGTTCAAAATACCCAACCCATCCAAATAAAACACTCATTACAGTTGAAAAGGAGACAAGAATTGAAAAATTGAAGGCAAAGAGAGGAAAAGAAGCTACGACTTCAGATCAATTGACAGTTGAAAAAGGAGAAAAAGAATTGGCAAATTGAAGGCAAAGGGGGGTTGGGAAGAAGTTAGTTGCATTTATGTAGTTATGTTTTTTGTTTTCCAATGTTATGCAATGGCATGCTGAAACTTAATATTTTGCTTTTTTCCATGTTAATTTATCTTGAACAAGTGACCGTAAGTTTTTGTGGGTTCAAAACATATGACAATGTCATTACTACTGTCACGCCCCGAGCCTACACCCTGGGCGGGACCAACACCCAGAGACCATTGTTGGCCCCAGGCGAACCATTGGCCTGGCTTTCTTAACTCAGCGGAAACCTAACTCAACAGAATAACTCACTGCCATGCAAGGTTATAAAACAACTTAACTGATGCATAACATGCCAAATGGAATTTAGAGTGTCGGCCACGTCCAGGGTGTAGGCTTGGGTCATGACAACTGATTTTTTGGGTTTAAGGGTACCAAAAACCAGTTTAACAAGCTTTTCCGGCTACAAGAGTATTATTTGTTAGTTGTCCTTCACCTTTCTCTGAACAACAGGAATTTAGAGTGTTGTAAGAAAGTTTTATCCATTTTTTGCTTTAAATTTTCAGCAGTTAGCTATCTTGTTTCACCGCTTTACGCTCTTGACTATAAGTTTATAATTAGTTCTTGCTTCCAGGCCTTTAAGTTTCCGACACCTCCGGCTTGTTTATGATTTTGATAATTAGATAAAGTTTCATGACTATAATTTACATATTATTTGTTGATATCTTGCCATTTTTTGTTTTTGCGGTGCTTTGTCATTTCTCGTCTATGTATACAGTCTTATTTCTGAACTAGAGATCTTGATCGCGGCGAAGCGCGATTATTAAAATAAGCCATATCATTATCTATTAATTTAATTATAATATTAAGATTGTTTTGAAATGATGATAGAAAATGAAGGTTATCAAATTTAGCATTTATTAAATGATGGATAGGTAAACCACTAAATTCCATTCAAAATTTCATCAAGTATACCTAAAAATGGGACATATTTTGTTTTTTTTTCCTGTCACGATGAATTTTTCTCAAAATTAATATGATTATTGGCAGTAGCACTTAGAGAGTCAGAGTATTGGTTTGATATATATCATCTTATTAACTCATAGCCCATGCCCGAAAATCCAACAGTTCCCAAAACTCAATGAGGGCTCTTTTTTATCCATTAATAGCAATGAGGGGATGATGAGATTTATACTCAAATCAGCAGACACGCAGTATACTTGATAAGGCAAAAGGTACAAGTACCCCTCTATATTATGATCGAAATCTCAAAGACACACCTTAACTAAACTATATTACCCCCTGAATCCATTTCTTTTGTAATTTTATACACCTTTTTGGCTTATGTGACATCCAAATATCTCTCACGCGCCTCAATTGCGTGGAGTTACGGAGAGTGCCACGTAAGCCAAAAGGTGTACAAAATTAAAAAAAAAATGAGTTCAGGGGTAATTGAATTATTGTACATAAAAAAATTGGACCTGGAGTAGCTCCTCCCATGAGACATAATTCCGTCCATTTGCTACGCTGCAAAATGAACTAATTATGATAAATTCTTATCCACTGGAAGTAAGAAAACTGATTCAAGATTCTTAATACAAATATATAGCATATCTCTGTTGGTGCTTCTGGGGCTCTCTTTGGCCTTATTGGAGCTAAGTTTTCAGAGATTATTGCAAATTGGACAAGTCACACCAACAAGGTTAGTGCACTGTTCACTCTGTTGCTGATAGTTGTCATAAATCTGGCAGCTGGAATGCTGCCTCACGTTGGTAATTTTGCTCATATCGGTGGATTCATGACTGGACTTCTCCTTGGATTTGTTCTGCTCGTTCCTCCTCATGTAGGGCGGGCAGAAAGTGATCAGAATCTTCCAGTTGTTGATCATGTCTACTCCAAATATAAGTCCTATCGAAATGTCTTTGGACTGCTTTCTCTGATTCTACAGGTTACAGGGTCAGTCTAAGTACTATTTACTATCTATTGGTGTCAACAAATTTGGTATTTCCGATAGGATGATGATGGACCTGACCAAATAATCTTGTTTACATGAAACTGCAGGTTTACAATAAGATTGGTGATGGTATTTCGAGGAGTGAACGTACATGATCACTGTCATTGGTGTCACTACCTCAGCTGTGTTCCCACCTTTCTATGGAAATGTGATGGAACTTCCCAGTTTGGCATGTAAAGCACTCACTAGTTTATTATTCGTTTTAGCACTTTTTTGTTCTTTCTACTACGTACTACTAGGCAGTTAGATTTAGTTCATCTTAATGTATTAGAATATATAATATATAATGTTTCTTCTATCTCGCGGTTTCCTTTTCTTTTTTCTCAACTCACATATATATCAAGTACCTCTCAGTCCTGAGAGAAATAGCAGAAAAAATCAACAAAAACATCGTTGTGTTGCCAGGACTTTGAGTATACTAACAGAAAAATCACACCACCAAAAAATCTTAATTTTCATAACATATGATTTATTTGTTGAAAGTTGAAACTAACACTCCACTAATTGAAAAAAAGGAACAAATACTTCTTTGGAACAAATTCAATATGCTAAAATGACTAGTTAGTGATGACGAGCACAAGAGACGGGAGAAAGGTTGCAGTGAGAAGGAAGGCGGGCAGCAATACGAACAGTGTTGCAGATGCACTCATGATCCAGTGATTGGAGGGTAGCACAACACTCTGTGCTAGGAGTCGTATTCGATGTTCCTGGTAATACAAATGGGGAGCAGACGTTCAGGTTCCCAAGTGATGCCAAGCATGTCTGTGGCTCACCCTGAGATTCAATCACTTGGCTTTGCAGCAATACAGTTATAAGGATACTCAAAAGCACTAGGGAAAGAACAGATTTCAGGTCTGCCATAATATGATTGTTTTTAATCTATGCAGCTGACTTGTTTCTTCTTGTTAATTAGGATTTTGTAAATTTATATATAGTATTAAGGTAAGCAAAAGTGTGGAGTATATGAAGAATGACCTATCTGCATGAAGGACCTAATTCAATGTTTTGTGCCACTCAGCTTTTTTGTCTTTTAATTTGGCCTGCAATTTATAGTTAGACCATGACATAGTATCAATTGGTCCAATATGGTTACTATGCAGGGAACTCATTTTCCCCAAAATTTTGACCTAAATAATACAAAAGTAAAATAAATTAGCTTAACTAGTACAAAATCTGAATAGTTGACTAAAATAGCACAAACGTATTTCTCAGTAACGTCTTACTGAATATTTAGATTTGAAGTTTAAAATAGGCTTCTCTAGAAATGAAAACATGCATTTGTAGAGATCAGATACAGTTAGCACAGAACTCATGACTTCATTGGAATTGCAGAAGAATCACTAAAACCCTAGAGTTTACAATTTGCAAGTAATAGTACTACTACTACAATTTAACAAGTGAAAGAATACAAGAAAGAGAGGATGAACAACAGAAAAAAAGATTACAACAATGATGGCTTAAGTAGTTTTAGATGGTTGAGTAGCTGGAGCTGTCGAGTATGTCTTTACTGCAAAGAAAAGCTTCTCCCTCTCCAATGGACCATCTTCATGATCAACAATTTGACTATCCCAGTTCAGTCCATCTGCTATTCTTTTCACTCTGATCAATATATCTACGTCGTCTCGGATTATTACACTTCCCTCTGGCCTTAATATCCTATCCAATTCTAGCATAATATCTTCCATTTCACATCTGTTAAACAATAAACAAAAGCATTTTTTAGACTTCCATATCCAAGAAGGTAAAAGAACATGATCTTTTGAAGATCATAATTTACCTGTTTTCGTAGAGGGTAAATACGGAATCAGCATGAATGAGATCATATGTTCTTGGGTAAGTTGACATAGCCTCGCACCTATAGAAAAAAGTTAATATTCATCATAAAAGCAAAACTACAGGGGTAGGTAGATCCAGAATTTAGACAATATGAATTCTGAATTCAGAGCGTATGTGCTGAAATGTACATCTAACTCTGTCAATAGTACTAGCTTTCTGTGCACATAGCTATAGTCGACCTAAAATTAATGCTGCCATTTACTGGGGTTAGGGGGAAAATGTGAAGGAAGCATAGTAATTACCAGCTCTGGTATGTTCCGATTAGTCCTCGTTCATAAATAGCACCAAGTGTATTGACCTTAGCCTCAAGGGGAACTATATTCATCACCCAAACAGGATCATTGACCAAATTTGCAGCAAAGCCACCTAGGAATGCATTCATATCTAAGATATTTCTGTATCGCCCAGGCTGGTCAAGCTGGTTATTCACTGACTTGTAATAAGATACTCTTCTTTTCCATAGCTGTGAATCCTTCTGGAAAACTTCTTCTGTGACTCCATCTACAGTTCCCCTGCTTATCCTCGGTGGTATTACGTGTAATCTTTTAGGCCACTTTTCCAATTGTCCACCTGCCACCTCTTCTTCACTTGCAACTTTAGGCAAGGGAGTTAAACAAGTTTCAATCTTTGTATACCTGCAAATATCAAATCGACACGAAGTAATCTCAATGCTAAGAGAATTTGGATTGTAGGATAATACCAAATGTAACGATAAATCGAAGGAAACACGAACCAGGCTTTATCAGGATCTTGTGCAGGACACATTGGTGGGTTTTTGTTTCTGTTTCGAAATTCTGTACACTTCATATGATTGAACGGCTTCTGCCATATTGCGATATCATCCTTCTCAACAAACTTTTTCCAGCAGAGTCTCTTAGCTACTTGCTCAATTTTATTTTGTTCAGCATATAGGTCTTCCCTGGTTCTTTCCCAGCCTTTCCAATGTCTTTTCCAGTTGATCGGCGGGCCAGAGAGGATCCAAAATCCACCAGGTCTAAGGACTCTATCAACTTCAATCAAATACGTGCCATCATACTCCCCCCATGGAATTAGACAACGAGAGCAATGTGCCATGTCAAAAGCTCTAGATGGATATGGAAGCCTCTTGGAGGCAATAACTCCAATTAGAGCAGGTACTCCGCGCTCGAGAGCAAATTGAACCTGTGCTTCATGTGAATCCCTAGGTGCAAATGACATGGCTATGATATTTCGTGACAAAAGATAAGCTCCCCAACTCGCAACCTGCATATATTTTTAATGTTTCAATACAATTGTAAACATATTATCTTTGCTCAACATCATTTCCCTCTGCTTAATGCAGCAAATTAACTTTCTATGGTAAAAATAGAAGTTTTCATATATACAAATAAGAATCTTTATGTAGTAGAATTGTAGTAAAAGTTGTGTAATTAGCTGCTGAAAGATTCACAGAAGAAAATGAGATATCATGCATGGAGTGCCAGGTGTAGAATGAAGGAATTCAGGTCAGGAAAAAAAAAAGCTGCTTTGATTCCTCATGGACAAAAGAGCTTTTTGTCTAGATTCTAAGTACACCTCACTGGCCTATTTCTAATCCAATCTAAGCAAGGAACATCACTTTCCTAATTATTCCTACACATAATTCAACTTCTTGTAATCCCTCTTAGATCACTCTTTCACATTAATAGATTTCATTCATCATCAATGCTTAATCTAAATTTGTCCCACCCACTTCTTTTTTCATTTTTTATGATTGTGGTCATATTATTTCAGGCACATCAACTAATTCTACAGGATATTTGTCACCTTCCACCAACAATAGATACCAGGTAACTTTGTCTACAAAGACTATAATAGATTAGAGAATGACCTAATGTTTTTGTTTCTGCTAAGATTTGAACGAACTCATGACTCACAACCACTTCATTGACCACCAGACCACACCTGGGTGCAAATTTGTTTTTGCGGATCTATAAATAAAAGTTACTCACTATCATGGAGTAATTAATTGTCATTTCACTCGTGGTAGCGACATTCAAGAAGAAAATGTAACGAACAAGTAAAACAGAGAATATTTTGAGAAAGAAGGTAAAAATTACCCCACAGCCAGTATCAATGGCGGTTCGAATGGAGCCATCTTTAAGATTGATCAATTTCGCAATGTCATCAATATAAGCATCAGCACCATTAGGGAACATAGTTCCACCACCAGGAAATCTGAATTTGTCACCTTCATATCTAATCCAATTTTGAACGGCTTTTTCTACTGTCAATTCTTTATGAGGAACATTAGCATACCATGCAACATCTCTACTAACAGGCCATTTAAATGGATTCTTGTAACCGTACGGTGCAGGTATACGGCATTTCAAGAGTTCATTCTTTTCAGGGCAATGCCTTTCTCTGTAAATTAATCTTCTTCTGTTGAATTTCAATGATCTTTCAGGGTCTTCACATGGGGTATACTCACTGTACTTGATGTCGCAAACAGGGTAAATCTTGATTGCGTCATCAGGTGCTGTAACAGCTGCTCCGCCGTCTGCAGCGGAGTGATGGGTGGTGAAGTCTAGTTTTTTGGTGGTGGTTCTTGAAGATGGAGGATTTGTGGAGGTGTTTTTAGAAGGGAAACAGGGGAGGGAAGTGGTGGTGATGACGACACTGCTGCTGCCGGCACCGGTGCCGGTGGTGCTGCTTTGCCATAAACCGGTGAAGTAAAAAGCAGAGCAGAGAAAAGTGATGGCAATTAATGAATAAAAATTGGGTTTTTTCAAAGGTAAAGAAGAATGGTGGGAAGTTGGAGTGGGTTTGGAGGTTGGAGTATAGTAAGGGGTTGGATTAGAACCCGCCATGAATAGAGAAAGAGCTTTGTTTCCTACTCTGTTTCAAGGGTGAATTTTTGCCTTGAGGAGGTGTTTATAGAAGAAAGTGAGGAAGGGGTGGTGACTGATAGCGGCGGAGCTAGAATTTTCACGAAAAGGGTTCAAGATTTGAAGAAGTAAAAATAAGATCTAGTGGATTCGACATCTACCAATAATTTTAACTAGGTATATAATAGTATAATTTTTCATAAAAAAAGATTCGGATAAACTCCCGACCACAAGCTGCTCCTCCCCAGTGAAGGGTCGAGAAAAAATTATTATTCTCGTCAATAAAGTAAAAGTTCAAATAGTCGAGAAACTATTAAGATACCTAATTTGGGGGAGGATTAGAGATTTGAGAAGGGTTGGATGAAAAATAGGTGAGTTGTCAAGTTGTGTTTAGGGAGATGTGATGGGAGTAGTTTACTATGTGCATGGTTAGTAGATTACTAATTAGTTTTAATTATAGGTAGTAATTAACTACTAGTTGGACATGTGAGAAGGTGCTAGTTTTACAATGTGCAAATTAAGAAGAATATTACTATTATTACCATATTATATTTGTTAATTTGGCAAGTTATAAGTATAGAGAGCATTTTGTTTGGTTAATTACAAAGTGGGAAATAAGAACGAGAAAAGGAAAATTTACAAATGTATTTTCTGGGAATATCTTCATGAAGTTGTGATTAAAAATTGAATTTGAAGATTTAACTAATTTCGATTGACGTTTTGAGATAGAAGTTGATAGGAAACAAAATGTTTTTTTTTATCATTAAAATATTTGCAATGCCTTTAGGGTGATTTAGAACTGTTTGGGGGCGGTTTTGACTCATTAAAATTGTTGAACTGAGATATTCTTTTTAAATTTTATGTAAGTTTTTGGCAGATCTGCTTCTGCATTTTTGTCTTAAAGTGACAGTATAAAATGTGTTATTACAAGATTAAGAAAATCCAATAGGATAGGTTTTACTAGTTTGTATAACATGGTTCTACTCATTAACAGCTAGGGGCTAGCTACCACTAATTGGGTTTAATTTATTTTTATGAGTTTATAATTAACTGAACATATTCTTATATAATCTAGGGAAAAGGGTCTGATATACCCCTCAACTTTGTCATTCAGAGCTGATATAACCCCCGTTAAAGTGACTCATATATACCCCTACTTATATATAAATGGCTCACATATACCTTTTTCCTCTAAGGGAAATGAAAAAAAATTAATTTTAGTTTAATTTTTTTTATCATTTAAAAAAAATAAATATAATCCCATATGTGTATATTTTGATTCTTCTCAAACATTTTTTTTTTACTTTTTTTTGTTTAAATTGACTAAATTTGGATTTATTATTTTTATGGTCAAATTTATTTGTGTCTCACTAATATTCTTGTAAAACTTATTATAGATGACCAATTTTTTTCTTCAATTACAAAAATTAAATTACAATATCGACAAAAAAATAGTTTTAAATTTTTTTTCTTTACACTAAGGAATGAAAGAAAAAATAAAATAAGAATAAAAAACTCAAATAATGATAATCAAAGAAGTCAAAAAATAATGTATGTATGAAAAAGATTAAAATATACTTTGAACCTTGCTAGAAGAATCATATATACCCCTAAATATTTTTAAAAAAAATTAAAAGTCAAAAATATAAATTTAAAACTAATTTTTTCACTTCCGTTAAATGAAGGATATATGTGAGCTCATTTTGTAACGGTAGGGGTATATGTGAGCCGTTTGTATAACGGTAAGGGTATATATGAGCTACTTTCATAACGAGGGGCATATCAACTCCATATGACAAAGTTGAGGGGTATACCAGGCCCTTTTCCCTATAATCTAAGCAAATACTATGAGAGGTGGGACGGAAAATATAGGTGTGTAGTGATGGAGATGGGGATGAAGATAGGTATGTCGGAGGGTGGGTTGATACAATCAATGCAAAATGTCACTTGTAAAACTTATATTTCAATTTCTATTGAGAAAATATATTCTCCTATTTTAAAAGAACTATTTTCCTAAAAAGATAATTTTTATAAAATTTAACCAATCAAACATAAAAAAATTTAAAAACTATCGACCGTTCTTAATGAAAAAATGGAGCCTAACTATCAAACGTGAAGACAACGGAGGGCTTAGAACGAAGTTATTTAAAATCCCAACGAAGACTAGACTACAAAATAGGGGCCACAAATTTTGAGGATTGCTACGATTGTCCTTGTTATTTAATCAACTTTTTAGTTCAATCGAATAAAATTACTTCATTGATTTAATTAAAATTTATATGCAGATCTACACAAAAAGACTCATATAAAAAAGTACTAACAATATTCACCTTAACTTATGTTGAAAAAGCCAAGTCACACAATATTTTAGAATAGAGGAAATATATAACCCCTCTCTCCTTATTTACTTGTCTATTTTTTACTTGACACATCTATTAAAAAGATGATAATTGACATAGCTTACCATTTTACCCCTATTAATTAATAGAATTCCAAAATCAATCTACTCATTAAAAAAAGTTCTACCTATTTCAAAAATATTAACTCTCTAAATAAATTAAGGTATAATAGGTAAAACAAAAATATTGTCTTTTCTTAAACAAAGAGTATTTATTTGCATATGCTAATTGTGTATGCCCACTTTAATTTAAAGAAATTAACGGTTAATAACACGAGAGTATGGATATGATTTTTTTCAAATGGTAAGTTGGTAACAAATAAAATTTATAAAAATCTTTGTTTCAAATTTTAAAATTAAATTGAAGAAAAAAGAAGAGTTTATAAACAAGCAAATAAATTAAGGAAAAAGGCTCTCAATGTATTCAATTGAAACCTTGACCAATTAATTGTCTTGACGAAGATGGCGGTAATAGTCATTGGATGATTCAAGACAAAATTAGTGTACGATGAAGTTCGAGGTCGACTAGTCATTTGTTTTCTGTTTCATCTTATAATAATACTTTCTCCGTTTCAAAATAAGTTATGTTTTTATTTTTTTATTTTATTTCATTATAAGTAATATTTTACATAATCAATAAGATTAATATTATTTTTTTATCAATTTACCCCTAATAAATACCTTTTTAATGTAGTTCTTTAGTAGTTTTTAAGTATGTAAAACTCTCTCAATTTAAATAAGTATAAAATTGAAAAAAAATATTATTAATATCTTCTGATTATTATGAAATGGAAAAAGTTTTATTTTGAAATGGAAGGAGAACTACTGCAAATTGAAAAAATATGATTAATGAAATGGAAAAAGTTTTATCTTGAAATGGAAGGAGAAGCAATTGAAAAAACATCATTAATATCTCCTTAATTATGTAAAAAATACCACTATTATAAAAAATAAAAAATAAAAAGATAAAGATATCATTTACTTCATCTGTTCACTTTTACTTATCACTTATTCCTAAAATAAATTTCATTTTTACTCGTCACTTTTGACATATTAAGAAAATACAATTGTCAGCATTAAATAATTATTTTTCAAGACATTATTATAATTTTATCAGTAATTATTTTCTTAATAGATGTGTCAAGTCAAATTATGAGAAGTAAAAATGAATTAATATTGAGGGAGTAGAAAATTAGGAATAAATGCTTTACTACGCATAAAATCAATGTCATTCTGGTCAGATTAACTCCAATTTAAGCTTCAATGCTAATCTGGTCAGATTAGTAGTTAATATCTAGGTTTATCCAGTTAAGGATGGACCTTTCCAAGCTCTCTCGTCTTTCAAGATTTTGTCTATCTCAAGGAAAAGCTTTTAAATATACTTTATTCATTCATACTTACTTTATCCAGATTTGATATAATTTTAAAAAAAATTAAATCAGTTTATTTTATTAAATTAACTTTATTAATTTTGTTTTAAATTTTTAAATTTTACTAATATTTTTTACATAGTTATTTATACCAAGAATATAATGAAAAGTAAATAATAAAATTTTCTTAATTTGTTAAAATGGACAAGTAAAATAAGACTCTATTTCTAGAGTTAAAAACGTAGTTATGTGTATTATCTGAAATTGAGGAGCATGTCGATCGCTAACGTCCTTGTATTATCAGTTTTCACCTAGTTGCAGTATTAATTTTTTCTATCTAATCTCTCGACCTTTTTAAAATAAATAAACAAATTTTTGAACCATTGTGAAAATTGCCATTTGAACTGATTATCAAATTGGAAAATTACATGGTAAGGTAAAATATGCTACATATTTATTATATATAATTATAGTTTGATAAAAATTACTTCTTCGGTTTATTTTTATTTGTCATTTAATTTTAAAATAAATTTTCATTTTTACTTGTTACTTTTGACACATATTTGTTTTAGTATTATTGTATCAAATATATTTGTTTGTAGGTAATATGGATTACATATTTATATCAATGTATCAAAGTTTATTTAATATTCCTTGTTATTCATTTACATGTCTTGCAACTTATTATAAATTTGTATCAATGTATTCAAGCCTATTAGTTTCTTGTTTTATATTTATATCATGTATTTGAATATATTTTTGTTCATTACTCTATTATATAATTGTATCAATGTATTTGTGACCACTTGATGAAATTTGGAGGGAAGTGAGGTAAATGACTGATGGTACTAGAAGGATTTCTCTTTGGATAATAAGTACTGTAACGGGTATTCTTGTAATTGATTTAATAGGTATTTTCTTTTATGGTTCATATTTCGAGTTGGGTTCATCTCTAGTAGTAATCGAATGAATTGAGTTGTCAACATGAAAGCGTAAGAAACACAATAGATTCCTAACATCTCGCATAAAAAGAATATGTAATGTAGATTTTTCAATATTTATTGCCGCTAAAAGTTATTTTTATGGTAGTGATAAGACAAAGGAATTTTCATAATTTCAATACGGATAGTGTATTCATCATCAAAATGCATTTATATCAACATTGTACCAACGTATTCAAGTGAAAAAAAACTATAACAAAATAAAAATCTATATCAATATTGTACAAGTATGATACAACAAAATCATTGAAGAAGAAAAACTCTTGTAGTGCCATTCCTGTGTTTATTATGGAAAAAGTTGTGAGATTTCATAGTTTTATGCATTGATGAAAGATTGAGATATCATGCTAAAAAAAAAAATTATAAAAAAAAAAGATATTACTACACAATTAATGCATTATTGTATAAAATATTGTATTTGTATTAAGAGTAATTGTCTAAATATAGCATATGTATACTAGAATACAACCACCAAGCACCGTAAATACATAGATAATAAATCATATGATTATCACATAATTTGTATGCTTCATATATATATATTTTTTATTACATTATATACTGTTTAAATTATTAGTGTTAGTATTGATTTTTATTAAATTATCACTAAGCTTAATATAATTATCAAATGCTTTTCTCATTAATATAAAACAAATATATTTATTTTGTTCACTTGTGAGTTTGAAGTTTTTTATTTTTTATTTTTTTATTTATATTTCTTCAATTTAAAATTTATGGACAATAATTAGGGGTGTTCGTGGTTCGGTTTGGATCGGTTATTGGTTAAAACCAAAACCAAATCAATCTAGTCGGTTTTTTAAATACCTAAAGCCAAACCAAACCAAACGAAAAAAATAACCATCGGTTTGGTTATTGACGGTTTGGTTCGGTTTGGTTCAGTTTTTCTGGTTTTTTCAGTTTGAAAGTAATAAATT
Source organism: Solanum tuberosum (assembly GCF_000226075.1). Taxonomy (NCBI): domain Eukaryota; kingdom Viridiplantae; phylum Streptophyta; class Magnoliopsida; order Solanales; family Solanaceae; genus Solanum; species Solanum tuberosum. The sequence goes on from NW_006238945.1 coordinate 45,568, forward strand.
TTTGAGGACATACGTATCTTGATAGACACAAATTAAACACCTAGTACATGAGCAATCCAATCAAATACTATTGTCGGTTCAATTAAGCAATTAAACAATACTAAGTTATCATTACACGAACAAAGTGATTCAATTAAGAGAAGGTGTAACTATCTTATGAAAGGTATGGTAGGTAAAGACTAAAGTAATGAATTTTGATGGACTTAGACATTTGATTGTAATAGATGGACTAAAATATAAGTGTTAGGCTTGAGAAAATGGTACAGCTAAAGACTTAAGTTACTTAAAATTTAACAAAATATTTATAATTTATTTATGAATGATATATAAATAATTTTAAAATTTATATATATAATTTATCGCTTTGGTTTGGTTATTTTTACAATTATTTTTTAGTAAAATCAAAATTAAACCAACCAAATATCGATGTTTTTAATCGGTTTGGTTCAAATCGTTGTTCGATTTGGTTTTTTAAACATAACCATGAACAGCCCTAACAATAATATGTATATTATCTAACTAATTTATTATAGTCTCAAAAGTAATTCAAAATATTCTCCCCCACACCCCTTTCTCCTTCTTTGTTCTTTCTTTTGTACGGTATTTTTCGCTAACATTAAAAGAAAGTCAAAATTCTATTCCAACTCAAATTTCATATCAATTTATTAAAAGAAGATATTTTTTGTTACTTTCCTTGTCCTTGATTTTTAAAAGCACAATACATATTTTTCGTCAAAGCTATATATTTAAATTGAGAAGTGTATTTTGCACCATTGAAATATTCTGTTTTTCCTACATTATTTTCTCTCTTTCGCAGTTTTCTTTTCTTTCTTTGTTTTGTTTGTTTGCGATTTTTCTATTTTTAAAATTTTATTTCTACGTATACTATTTTAAGATAATTATTCAATATCAGGTTTAAGAGATTTGTGTATCTGATTAAATATTTTAAAATATATGGTATGAATATTAAAAGTGGTATTGTGTGTGAATTTTTTAAACTAGAGGTAAATTAAGTATATATGGTAGTAAAGTATGTCTAGTTATGTAGTCTTTCCTTTTATTAATCCCTAAATCATAGTCATTTCTGTAAGTTTTTCAAATTTAAATCATATTTTCCATTATTGTCCTTTGTGAAACTATAAATATAACTTTAAAGTAGTGCAATTTATCTCCTGAAAAATATAAAATTTCATTAGTGTCTCCTAGAAAAAATATGTAACTCCATTAGTGGATAGGGTAAATATAATTTTCTTTTAAATGTTTATCTTGAACTTTGAACAATTCAATTATTTTAAGTAATGAAATAAACTCCAAAAATTTACTTAATATAAAATAGAAGAAGTAATACTATTTTATTGATATCTAATGATGAAAAGAATCACATAACTAAAAAGACATTTTTAACTAAGAGACAAATAAATATTAATGTCAATACGTTTGGTGAGCAGGATATATCACGGGGAGTGAGACTAATAGGCAAAGCACATATTGCTAGAAACATTATGTTGGGATAAGCATTGTTTAGATAAATGACGAAATGCATGGAATACATTGGCAAAGTCATCCCAGGAGAAACTGTTTCAAGGAGGACTTCTATTTTATGAAGGAGTTTCATTGCAAGAAGAACTCTAAATAAGATAGAATTATGGAACAAAAGAAGAGTCACTGAAGGAGTAGAAGACTTCAAGAAAGCAAAAGCATAAATAGGAGAAGAGGCGTCCATTATATTCACGCACTCACAGAGCAAAACAATTGAGAGATTGATTTTTGAAGTGCTGCTGATCAAAGAATACTGAAGAACAGATTTAGGAAGTTTTCTTAGTATTTGTGATTTTTATATTTTCTAGATCAGTAATTTATAAACTGATATTAAGATTTTAGTCTTCAAGTTGAGGGCAACTCGAAGACACTGGGAACACATACCTTGGAGGTGTGTGGCAAAATTGAGATTAAGTAGTTGATCTTTAGGTTAGATAAACTATTGTAATCTTGTTCGTTGGTTGAGGCTCGGAGTTATTTAGTGAAGTTGGGGTAAATCCTGTTGAGGAACATGTCGTGGTTTTTACACCTTTTGAGCCGAGTGTTTCCACGTAAAATATTGTGTTCTTACTTTACTGTCTTTACATTGTTTTTGAAACAAGTTAGGCAACTTGGTTCATCTAAGTAAAGTCTGGTAAACGCAAAACAATCTAGGTCGTGTGAAATATCAATTGGTATCAGAGCAGGTTATCTTATACAGAGTAACACCTAAGATAAAAGATCGAGATGAATTCTGTACCACCTATTGGTCACAGCGAAGGTCAATCAACTGTCAGACCCCCAATGTTCAATGGGTCTCAATTTGGCTGGTGGAAAGCACGCATGGAGGACTTCATTCAAACGGATGATTACGAATTGTGGGATAGGATAACTATGGGACCTACTATTCCTATGAAGACTGTTGAAGGAGTTCAAGTACCAAAGGTTAGGATTGACTTCACTGCGGAAGATTTAGCAGCTCTCAGGAAAAACGCTAAGACCAAAAACATTCTTGTTTGTGGTCTTGGACCAGATGAGTACAACAGAATTTCTAATTGTACTACTGCCAAACAAATCTGGGATGCACTAGTAAATGCTCATGAAGGAACAAGTAAGGTAAGGAAATTCAGAGTAGCCATGCTATTAATTGAATATAAAACATTCAAGATGAAGGAAGGTGAGCCTCTGTTAGAAATGATTACTAGACTTACTAAGTTGATGAATGAGTTGTCATCACTAGGAAAAGTTCCCACTACTGAAGAAAGGTTGACAAGGTGCTAAGGATCCTTCCTAAATACAAATGGGATGTAAAAGTAACTTCCATAAGAGAAGCTAAAGATATCTCCATCATGACACTTGATGAACTTGTGGGAAATCTCAGAACTTATGAGATGAACATGAATGAGTTAAAAAAGGAAGAGATGCTTAGCAAAAAAACAATAGCCCTGAAAGTTTCTGATGAAGAAGATTCTGAGTACGATGAAGATCAAATGGCATTCCTGGCAAGAGGCTTTAAGAAGTATCTCAAAAAGGGTGGATAAATGATAAATCTCAAAATTGATGCTACCAGTATGAAAAAACTGATCATCATGTTAAGGACTGCCCACAATGGGAAGCTAACTGGAGGAAAGAAAGAAAGAATAGAAAAGGAAAGGAATTCAAAGAGAAAAGAGGAATATGCAATGGTAGCTGCTTGGGGCTCAGGAAATGGAGAATATGATGACGAAGAAATAGATGAAACAACATTCATGGCTCTAGGAGATTCAGACGCTGAAGATGATGACTCTGAGGTTAGTATCATTGATCTTAAAGAAAAACTACATCTATTTTCAAAAAATAAATAATTGGATTGTTGAATGGGTTAATTGATGACTTTGAAGAATTAACATGTGAAAGAGATCAGTTGTTTAAAGCCTTTGCAGATCAAAAATTTGAGTACATGGAACTCAATGATGACAAAACTGTAACTGATAAACAAAACAGTTGTCTGAAGAAACATGTTGAAAAACTTGAGTCATCCAACCTAGATCTAAAATTTGAAATCTTAAGGATGACAGTAACTGAAAAAGGAAAAGGAAAAATGAGTGAAACTGAAGAAAGCCTGAAAAAAGAGTTGAAAAAATGCAAAAACGATTATTTTTTTGAAAAAGAAAAAGTGAGGAAATTAAATATAGAAATCTCTCAGATAAAAGTAAAGCTTGAGAGGGCAAACAGATGGACTCACTCATCTAGAATTGTCAATCAATTGAGTGAGAGAAATCACAATGAGAGAACAGGCATTGGTTTTAATAATGACAAGGTTGTTGTAATTAACTTGTGCTATTTTTGTGGCAAACTTGGGCACCCAACTACTGAATGTCCTGTGGCTAGAAATTATAGAAACAAAAATGTTGGAATAGAAACAAATAATGTTAAAACCAACCAGAGAACTAGAAACAACAATTGGCTGCCAAAATGGGCAAAAAGAAATCTTATTCACCCCTTCTACCATCGAAAAGGACCCAAACTTGTCTGGGTTCCTAAAACTAACCTTTAAATGTTTGCATGTAAAAGTGAAAGGAAGCAAGCACTGGTACATGGATAGTGCTTGTTCAAGGCATATGACCGGTGACAAACATAAATTCCTTTCACTCACTGCATTCAAAGGGGGAAATGTTTCATTTGGAGATGGAAAGAAAGGGACAATTGTAGGAGTTGGAAAGATTGGGAAGACTGAATCCAAAGCATTGGAGGAAGTATATCATGTGGATGGGTTAAAGCATAATCTTCTCAGCATCTCTCAACTGTGTAACAAAGGTAATAAAATAATTTTTACTTCTGAAAGTTGCAGGGTTGAGAAGCTAGACACAAAAAGGTTATCTTAACTGCCAAAAGACACAGAAATGTGTACAAAGCTGATATCATGGGAATGCCTAGCACTACTCTGAAGTGCCTTAGTGCAATTGCTAATGATCCCTTACTATGGCACAAAAGACTTGAACATGCAAGCTTGAAACAAATAAACAAACTGTTAGAAAAGGAGATGGTTATAGGCTTACCTAAAACCAAATTCAAAAATGACAGTGTTTGTGGTGCATGTGTAAGGGGGAAGCAAGTGAGATCATCATTCACGCCAAAGAATCAGGTAAGTACAACCAAATGCCTTGAACTGATTCATATGGACTTATGTGGACCTATGAGAGTAAGAAGCAGAGGAGGTAAGAGGTATGTCTTTATCATTGTAGATGATTTTTCTAGATTTACTTGGACATTATTCTTAGCTTCTAAAGAAGAGTCCTTTGAGATTTTTTCTATTTTTATCAAGAAAATAGAGAAAACTCTAGGACTATTCTTAATTTCCATGAGATCTGATCATGGAACAGAATTTGAAAATGCAAAATTCTTAGAATTCTGTTCATCACATGGTATAGATCATAATTTCTCTGCTCCTCGAACTCCTCAACAAAACGGAGTAGTTGAAAGGAAAAACAGGATTTTAGAAGACATGGCTAGAACAATGATGATTGCTAATAATCTTGAAAAAAATCTCTGGGCTGAAGCCATCAGTACTACATGTTATATTATAAATAGGTGCATGACACGTCCCATCTTAGAGAAGACTCCCTGTGAATTACTCAAAGGTAGAAAACCAAATATCTCTCACCTTAGAACTTTTGGTTGCAGATGCTATGTTCATAATAATGGTAAAAATAACCTTGGTAAGTTCGATGCAAGAAGTGATGAGGGAATCTTCTTAGGGTATTCACCACATAGTAAAGCATGTAGGGTAATGAATAAAAGAACAAAATGTGTTAAAGAAAGTGTGCATGTTGTCTTTGATGAAAATTGTTCTATGTTTGAGACTAACATGCAGGGTGACAGTGAAATTGAGGAGTACAGTCAGGAACAAGTTGAACAACCTGCTCCCTCTGTCGAACAATCAGCAAACATACAGTCAGGGGGAACAATAAGTCAAGACACTGGTCACTTTGAAGAACAAAATGCTGCAGATAATACTGAAACCTCTCAAGGGTTGACTGTAAAAAGCTACAAGTATCAAGGATCTCATCCCATTGATAATTTTCTTACAGACTTGACTTCTGGAATCACCACCATGCCAGGCTTGAAGAATCTATGTGTTTTCCAAGCATTCGTGTCTATGGTGAACCAAAAAGGGTGAAGGATGCTCTTCTTGATGAGGATTGGATTCAAGCAATGCAAGAGGAGCTTAACCAATTCGAAAGAAGTAAAGTATGGCATCTTGTTCCACCACCTGAAGGGAGAACAATAATTGGAACGAAATGGGTTTATAGGAACAAGCTGGATGAGAATGGAACAGTCACAAGTCACAAGAAACAAGGCAAGGCTGGTGGTTTAGGGATATAATCAGGAAGAATGAAGTAATTATGTTGAGACTTTTGCTCCTGTGGAAAGACTTGAAGCTATTCGACTACTTATTGCATTTGCTGTTTTTTAAGAATTTACTCTCTATCAAATGGATGTAAAGAGTGCATTTATGAATGGATACTTGAAAGAAGAAGTATATGTAAAACAGCCACCTGGTTTCAAAAATCCAGAGTTTCCTGAACATGTCTACAAGCTAGACAAAGCTCTGTATGGATTGAAGCAAGGTCCAAGAGCATGGTATGAGAGGCTATCCAAGTTTCTTTTAGACCATGGACACTCAAGAGGTAAAATCGACAATACTCTTTTTCTAAAAACAAATGGAAAAAATTTGTTGATTGTGCAGGTTTATGTGGATGACATAATCTTTAGATTTAGAAATAGTCTGATGACTGAAGAGTTTGTTGAACTTATGCGTAGAGAATTTGAAATGAGTATAATGGGTGAGCTAAGTTTCTTTTTTGGTTTACAAATCAAACAAACACCCACAGGTACCTTGATTCATCAACAAAAGTATGTGAATGAACTGCTGAAAAGATTCAACATGAATGAAACAAAGGAAATTGATACTCCTATTGCTATAGCCACTAAGCTAGATATGGATGAAACATGTGCATCTGTTGATCAAAAGGTGTTCAGGGGAATGATCGGATCTCTCTTGTATCTCACTGCAAGTAGACCTAATATCGTTTTTAGTGTTAGACTTTGTGCCATATTTCAAGCAAACTCCAAAGAATCTCATCTTAAATCTGTTAAAAGAATTTTCAGGTATCTCAAAAGAACTACTGATTTGGGACTCTGGTACTCAAAAGGAAGCAATTTCAACCTGGTCGGTTATGCGGATGCTGACTATGCTGGATACTTGGTTGACAGAAAGAGCACCACAAGTATGGCTCACTTCCTTGGAACATGTTTGATTTCCTGGTCCACCAAGAAACAAAACTATGTGGCCTTATCAACTGCTGAGGCTGAATACGTAGCAGTTGGATCTTGTTGTGCACAATTGCTATGGATTAAACAACAATTGCTGGATTTTGGTATGAATGTTGGTAAGGTTCCTATCTTGTGTGATAATACTAGCGCTATCAATATAGCAAAAAATCCCATCCAACATAAACGTACAAAACATTGATATAAGACACCATTTTTTAAAGTGATAATGTAGAGAAAGGTCACATATCAATAATGTTTTCTTCCACTGAAGAACAAATAGCTGATATTTTTACCAAAGCATTGAGTAGAGAACATTTTGAGAAGAATAGGCTAGACTTGGGGATGATTAAGGTTGCAAATTTCCCTCCCTCAATGATTGGTTAGAAAAGTGTGACAATCAAAATTCTTGGGTATTTTAAGTATGAAATGAAAACTTCTCTAGTCTATCAAAGTACATTAACTTGTATATCATATTTGTCCTCATTAGCTTTCACTAATTCTCATGGATTTTGTTACTTTGAGCAGATACAATAAGTATGAGTTAATTTGGCGAATCATGGAGCACAACTCAGGTATAAAATGTTTTAAATTATAGGGTCACATATGCTGATACACGTAATTAATGTGGTCCATTTTTCTATGCCCAATCTACTCACAACCGCCAAAACTCTTATTTTCCCTCTTTTTGTTCAAAAAAGCTGTCACCATCAAATCAAAAGGTTCAATCCATCTCTTCATCTTCCATTGTTCTTCTTCCCACTTCATCCCATTTTTATAATCTTTTCACCCTTCTGAAAGCTTAACCCATAAACAATGGCGTCCTCTTCTAAATCCCTTGAAAGTAGTGGAAATAACTCGTTGGTGATGGTCAGTGTAGCATCTCCTCCAAATATTATCTTGGTCATTGAGGAAGGAATTGCTCACATCGTGTCTCTCAATAGATCTTGGTTTCGATCATCAGTTGAGGGAGGTCAGTCTCACGAACCACCTTTAGCCATCATTCTGGATACATCTAGTGAGGGGGAAACACGAGAACATACAATATTCAGGGCTGTTCTTGATGGTTTCAAAAATTGGAGTTCTGTAAGTCACAATCATTTTCTCTCAAACTCTACTGAATTCTTTCCCATGGAGCATGAGGTTCATCCTGTTCCTTTATGCATTGACACTACTGCTGAAATTCCCCTGGCAACTGTTGTTCCTTCTAAGGGTAGAAGTCGTCCTAGATCTTTAAACAAGAAGTCTATGTCTAACCCTAGATCTGAATCCTGTGTACTTAAAGATACTTTTTACAATTTCCCAATTAGGATTCCCCAAACTAGACAGAAAAGACGTCAGGCTGAAGCTGATTTGATCTCTACTCTAGCATCAACAAAAAGAACTCGTACTTCTACGCGTTTCTCTCCATCAGTCCCTGATCTTGTTATTTCTGATAATGATCTAGTCATAAGTAAGTTGCAGCGTGGGAATCATATTGCTTCAAAACCTTCCATCTCTAAACCAAAGATCTCCACAAAAGCCAAGCCAAAACCATCCCCTAAACCTGCATCAAATTTCCAATCCACCAAATCTTCCACTTCAAAATCTAAAAAGCAATAGGTTGCTTCCTCTGTTTCCACTGATAGTTTTTTGTCTGATTCTGATGATGAATATCTACCTCAGACCACTCCCTCCATTGCTTCATCTCACTGTGACCGAATCATTCACTTCCGTAAGCAATATGTTCTTAGTGGAAGAGTTGTCACTGGATTTGGAGGTCCTGAGATAGTTGTTCTATTGACTAAGTTAGAGGTCCAGGGATGGTCTGCACTTTTTCTTCAGGGTGATACTCAACGGAAAATGGCCAAGAAAGAGGTAACTGAGTTCTATATAAATGGAAAAAGCGATGAGCTATCCTTTACTTCTACTGTAAGGGGCACTCCTATTCACTTGGTTCATGTTGATGTTGCTCGAATTTTGGGGATCCCTTATAAAGGATGGGGTCATTATGTGAAACTTGAGTGGCCTCCTTTACCTACCCACACATCGGCCCTAAGCATTTCTCGTAAGTTCTCCTCCTAGCCCAATCTGACTCATCATCGTGGTGTTGATAAGAATGAGATGTCTACGCTGCATAAGCTGTACTTTGATGTAGTTCACAAGATCATTCTTCCAAGAAAACAACGTTGTACGAAGGCAAATTTTCTTGATTTGACCCTTATGGAGCTCCTGGACTCTGAAGTGCCTATTGACTTACCTACCTTGATTATCAAACATATGCATAGGGTCCTTCATCAAGATGAAAATGGACATGCTCTTCCATATGGGTTCTGGATGGATCCCATCTTTGAGGCGTTTAATGTGCCCGTTCAGGTGTGGCACTCTCAAACAGTTAAGGATGTGATGGATAGAGTGAATCATATGGCTCTACCTGTTTCTATGAGAAACCCTGATAATCCTCTTCAGCGATTGAAGAATCAGCTTGCTGCCAAGGAGGATGACCTTCTTGTTCTGGAGACTGCGCATCAAATGGAGAGAGCGACTTTGGAAGCATGTATAGTGGAGCTCCAAACTGAACTTGCTACAGCGAGGGCTGCTAATATCGCTACTATGTAATACCTGACCCAACAGCTCTCTGATCCTACACCCACATCAGCCTCTTGATCTCTTCTCTCTATCCAAACTCTCTGCTGGACTCCGTTATTTTGTGGATTTTGCATGTTGTGTGCTCCTTCTTTAAGACATTTAATGCTTTTGGTGTATACTCTATGTGTGTTAAGTTGATGTGTACTCTAATTCAGCTCTTTGTAACTATGTCTATGATATTTACTGTGTCTTGCTAATTTGGTTCCAATTTTGATGACCAATTTTTTTAGTGCAGATTGGATTTTATATCATTTTCCTTATATGCTCCTTAAGTTAACTTGAAACCGTTTTCAATGATGCCAAAAGGGGGAAAAGTAAAGGGAGTGCAGTATTTATAACCCATAGCTAATCTGTTTTGCCCATATGTTCCATGCTTAAGTGTTACAGGTCAAAATAGAAAGCTAACAAGAAAGGAGAAATCTGTCATGAGTTTGTCATCATCAAAAAGGGGGAATTTGTTGGGATAAGCATTATTTTGATAAATGATGAAATGCATGGAATACGTTGGCAAAGTCATCTCAGGAGAAACTGTTTCAAGGAGGACTTCTATTTTATGAAGGAGTTTCATTGCAAGAACTCTAAATAAGATAGAATTATGGAACAAAAGAAGAGTCACTGAAGGAGTAGAAGACTTCAAGAAAGCAAAAGAATAAATAGGAGAAGAGGCGTCCATTATATTCACGCACTCACAGAGCAAAACAATTGAGAGATTGATTTTCGAAGTGTGTATGGGATATGAGATGTTGACAAGAAGGAGAGATAGTACCTCCATATTTGTCAAGTTGTGAAGCATTGCTTCAAATGTTCTCTCATCAATTTGTTGTAATCAATTCATAGAAAGATCAAGTGAAACCAAATTGGAAAGATATGAGATTTCTGTTGGGATTTTTTGCATCAAAGAAAGAACGAGAAAGGTTAAGATGCCTCAAATTCGTCAATCGGCCAATGTTATGTGGGATCGAAGAAGGATAAAAGTCATTGTAAGCAAGATTTAGTGTCTGGAGATGATGAAGTTCGAAGAGACTGCTATTGGGATGAAAATTGCCAACAATCTGACTACAACTAAGGACCGGTTAACATGTGACATGTAACTCCGTCCCAAGTACAACAATCTCCACTCTCATTCAAAGACTTTGTTTTTGGGAAAGAAGTATCACACTGGGAGTAGTCGGATTTAACTTGAAAGGTTGCTTAAACTGAAGCAAAGCGGAAGCTTCAGTGGGAGAGCAAAGATGATGATCAAAGGAAGAAGAAAATCATAGACTTATTAGCAACACAAAACAGAGAAAGGAATAAAAGAAAATGTTGGGATAAGTATTATTTTGATACATGACAAAATGCAAGGAACACGTTGGCAAAGTGAGTTGATGAGAAACTGTTTCAAGAAGGACTTCTAATTAATAAAGGTATAAGAAGAACTCTAAATGAAATAAAGTGGTTGAACGAATGAGGAGTCACTGAAGGAGTAGAAGACTTCAAGAAAGCAAAAGAATAAATAGGAGAAGAGGCGTCCATTATATTCACGCACTCACAGAGCAAAACAATTGAGAGATTGATTTTTGAAGTGCTGCTGATCAAAGAATACTGAAGAACAGATTTAGGAAGTTTTCTTAGTATTTGTGATTTTTATATTTTCTAGATCAGTAATTTATAAACTGATAATAGGATTTTAGTCTTCAAGTTGAGGGCAACTCGAAGACACTGGGAACACATACCTTGGAGGTGTGTGGTAGAATTGAGATTAAGTAGTTGATCTTTAGGTTAGATAAACTATTGTAATCTTGTTCGTTGGTTGAGGCTCGGAGTTATTTAGCGAAGTTGGGGTAAATCCTGTTGAGGAACATGTCGTGGTTTTTACACCTTTTGAGCCGGGTGTTTCCACGTAAAATATTGTGTTCTTACTTTACTGTCTTTACATTGTCTTTGAAACAGGTTAGGCAACTTGGTTCATCTAAGTAAAGTCTGGTAAACGTAAAACAATCTAGGTCGTGTGGAATATCACATTACAATATTTATTTTCTGATAAGTAGGTGTGATATACTAACCCCAATCAGCATCAACGTAACATGTGGATGCAAAAAAATAAAATTAAAAAAAATTTAGCGACCAAAATATTTTGTGCTAAATAACAGAATTCGTCACTAATGCTAATTAGTGATGATCACAAATTACTGATGCAATACAAATATATTATGTTAGTTACAAGTAATCTAGCAACGATTTTCATAGCGAATTCAAGTTTTCTTTTGTAGTGACAGAGTCATCAAGAATAAGGGGTCATATATGGTAGTTGGATAAGAAATAATTTATTATGTATTAATGTTGTGAAACTAATACGACGTTTGATAGATAGATATAAAATAAATTATTCATATATAAAATTACTATGATGTTTGATTAATAATTTAAAAACTCACATAACAACCGAACGATCTAACACCATAAAAATAATGTCCATTCGTTTGAGTGCAGTATATTAGACAGCTAGAGAGGAATACATAAATTGAGTCATCTGACAAGAAAATAAAAACAATAACGAGAGAGAGTAAAAGTTAAGTATTGGATTTTCACCAACAAAATAACGATAACGTGTTGGATGGGAGTATATATATATAAATAATTTTATTTTGCGGTAGGTTAAGAAGGTTAGGTTAAGAAGGTCTTGAATATATTTAGATTGGCAAAAATTTAACCATCGTTAGAAGTGAGACAATTATTCTAAGGGAAAAAAATGGTTTATTAGTAATCAAGCCAAATAAATGAGTATGATATTTAAATGATTCAATTTGTCATTACATATGTACGTGAACCTTTCAAGTCATTTTCTATGATTCATGACGAAATATAGTTGACATTTGTTTTATTTTTTCATTGATCAGATCGCACTAGGATATATCTAATAATCACGGCCCGAGATCTATTTTAAAAGGAAAAATTATCTGATTAGACATATATTCATATCATATTTACTAATTTAATATATATTTTAAAATAATTATCTATTATCTCATTATTTATTCATTATGTATTAGATTTGGATTGAGATACATGAATCCTTAAAATAGAGTTTCATACTTAATTATATCTCGTTGATTTACTTTATCACTTCAAAATCAGCTCACTCCCTCTTGCTGGTTTAGTAGTAGAGTAAAGTTTTAGTTCACCAATGCCATGACCAACAGAATGCCCCTCACTGATTTTGTGCGGAGTATTCAGTTGGTCAATGCCATGGCCGGCAGAACGCCCCTCGCTGATTTGGTGGAGTAAAGATTCAGTTTGTCAATGTCATGATCGACAGAAAGGCCCCTTGCTGCTTTAATGGTATTTTCTCAAAGAGACGACGATCTCTAACCAGAGAGGAGAGAGAGAGACGGTGGTCAAAATATGTATTTGATAAAATATACACATGTATCTAATTAACAGTTTATGTATCTGATAAAATATATATATATATGTGTGTATTTGAATTAAGATTATATATATTTATAGGGAAAAAAATTTGATTTTTTTGAGGATAAATTTAGAATAGAACGCGTGATTTGCTCTTTGATGTGTTTAATTTACATCCATATTTATATATATATATATATATAATTAGATGTATCTAAGATACATGTATCTGGATGTGCTAGATACATGTATCTAGAGGTCAAGAGAAGATAGGTAATTATCTCCGAAATTATTGTGATTTGTGTTGTTCGCCCTTAAAAAATGTGCTCCGTCCTTTTTAATTTGATTGTCTTACTTTCATTTATTTTAGCCTGTTTAAAAAATAACGTTTCTTTCCTTTTAAACAATTTTTAAATTCCAATTTTCCACATGCTATGTTTAAGACCACATGATCAAATGATATTTTGATACATTTAACATAACTTTAATTTAAGATCATAAAATTCAAAATATATTTGTTTATTTTCTTAAACATAAATTTTGGCCAAGGAAGAGCTAGGAGCCCGCTTTGAAGGTCGGAGAATTTTGGTTCAATCTTTTCTTGTTCATATTTATTTATTTTTATGTTTGTCTTTCGATAATTTGTTGTAATTTCTTCATGATCATGTGGAGCTAAACTTTTCGTTCAGAGTTGTGGTAGCTTTATGATTGTTGCGGTATGAACTTGAATTGACTTATTAAGATAATTATCATTATGCTACGACTCGTATGATTACTTACTTTTTCTTGAGCTATTATCTATTTGTTTGATCACCAGTCAAATATACTATCTGTGGCTCATAAGTTGGACTTTGGAAGAGGGAATTGGCGAGCGTAATAAGAAAAAATAAAGTTTAATTTGATTGTGAACCTTCTAGGGAAAGGGAACGATTCGCTAACATGGATATGAATATACCCGTTAGACTTGGTTGGTTGATACACATGAAATATACATGGATTTCACTATCGACCAACAACTATAATAATATAACCGTTAGAAATAGTCAAATAGTCTTAAAATTATTGACATGATGCTCAAAGTTAAGTGATTATTCTACATGATATGTCTAATTAAGGAAGTCATAGCCCTAGATCAATTTTTCACTGATTGCGTAAACTTTGTTATTTACTTGGTTAATTTTCATTAGTTAACTTCTTTTTATTTTTAGTTTAACTCATTCAAAATATATTTTGGATTTTACCGCTTAAATAATTAATTAATATTAATTTAATTTAGTAAATAGTTACTCAACTAGTCATATTGATACAATATCAGATTTTAAAATCCTATTTACTTGTACTATCGTGTGCGTTTGGATGTGATACATATATTTCCATAGATATATTAATCTCTCCGTTTTTTTTTATATGTCACCTTTTCAGATTGTCTTTGCATTAAGAAATTAAGTAACTTTACCCTTCTACCCTTATTTAATGTTTTCTTAAGTCAACTTTTCAATAAATGATGAATATGCTAGTTTTCAAAAATTAAAATGCATTTGGATGACTATTTGAATTTTTGAGTTTATTTTCAAAATCAGAATTTATAGAATAGTGAATGGAGAGAGTAATTAATCAATGTATGAAGTACTTCAATAAATATTAATTACTTATTAGTTTTTCTAGGTTGGTCAAAATATATATTTTCAAGACTAATTAACTACTCTAATCAAAGGGTATAATAGGAAGAATATCACAATTTATGCATTGATTTTATGAAATGACAAGTATTATGGTCCAACTATTTATAGAAAGAAATAACAAATAAAAAAGAACGGAGTGAGTAGCAATTAACATTAATGTTGGCCGTCTTCGAAGGAAACACTATGCCTCAAGGTGTACATGCTTACTTGACCGTCGATTGATTTTCGTTGTTTATGAATATATAATTAAGTTTCATAGTCCTAAAGTCGTGTATAAAGTTATACTCCCCCGTCTCAATTTAATTGTTCCACTTTAATTTTTGATCTGTCCCAAAAAGAGCGCTTTTCTATATTTAGTAAGTTCTTTTTTTGTTTCTTAAATTTTGTGTTCAGTCAAATTAAGACACTTAAATTGAAACAGATAGAATACGTCAAATGTCTCATGCTTCAATAAACGAACATTGAAGTTTCATGCAAAAATTTCTTGAACCAACACAAGAGTAATATTTATAGGTGCAAGAAGGTTGATTATTGTGGTACAATTTATAAAGGTAATTATGGGAGTTTTTACAGATCATTTCCTCAATTTAGGAATGACAAGAATTGGATCTTTCTTAGAAATTATGAGATCCAAGATCTCATCCATGTCAATCTGATCCGGATTCATATCATTTGGCAGAAACCAATCGAACTTATGGACCAAAGAAGCAACAACTAAAGGAACAAACCTCGAAGCCAGAGGTTCTCCAGCACACATTCTTCTTCCCGAACCAAATGGAATATACTCAAAATCTCGCCCTTTATAGTCCATCTTAGAGTTCATAAATCTTTCGGGTTTGAAGCTTGAAGGATCATCCCAAACCTTTGGATCCCTCGCAATTGCCCACATATTGACCATCACTTGTGTGTCTTTCGGAATTCTGTAGCCCATGACTTCACATGTTTCCACAGCGCGATGAGGGAGTAGCAACGGGCCAGGAGGATGCAACCTTAATGTCTCTTTCAGACAAGCATCCAAGTATGGCATGTTCGTCAAGTCAGATTCCCTTATTATAACGTCTTTATCTCCTACTACGTTTGCAATTTCATCGCGGAGTTTTGTTAAGCATTGATGATTTTTCAAGAGCTCCACAAGCATCCATTCACTTGTAACAATTGTGGTTTCTGTCCCGGCTCCAAATAATTCCTATAAAAAGGAAATGAAAACAATACTACTTGATTGACCTTTGTACGTACAGTTACTGAAAATATTTTTCAAAAGTTTTAACTAACTGAAGATGAAAAAATTGGAAACATATCGAAGATGACGTACCATAAGCAATGCATTGATATGTTTATCAGTGAAACCATTTTTAACCAAAGCATCAACAAAATCTACAGCATCCATAGAAGTTTGACTCTCTCTTTTTCTTCTCTCCTGAACGACGCCAGCCCAAACAACAGACGTTTTATTGAACAAATCCATGATTTTCTTGTATGTTCTCTGGAAATTCATACTGCAAATTGCACCCAAAACAGGAAACATATCAGCTAACTCTTGAGTTGCACCTGTCTCCGTGAATTCACGCAGGTACTTCATCATTTCTTCACCCACTCCCCTGCCTTCAAAATCAATTAAATCCATCGAAAGAAGCAAATTGCCCAATATATTTAAAACCGTCACAAAAATTACTTCCCTGATCTGAATCACTTGGTTTAATTGTATTTCCTCCAAATATCGTATCATTTCCATGACTTTTTTCTCTCTCGTACTAACCTGAGACTCCAGAGCTTTCGTAGAAAACAGGGCTCCCCTGTATATAGTTCGTACCTTTTTCCAATTATCATCACACTCTTCTAGAAAAGCAGTTGACAAGTTATGGACTATTGATCCCTTGATTCGAACAACACGAGAAACATAACGACCAGAAAGAACGCGATCATGTGTTTTGAGAACCTCAGCAGCAGCAGCAGGGGATGAGGCGACAACTATGAGTCGCGTACCGAACCTTATGGACATAAAATCAGGGCCATGAACTTGAGCTAGCTTTGCTAGAGAAGCATGAGGACGTGTTTTACCAATTTGTAAAAGGTTCCCAATCAATGGCCATGGAAATGGACCCGGAGGAAGTGGTAATTTCTTTCGTGATGAATAAATGTATTTCAATGTGATTATAAGGACTAAAAGAAGTAGAATCGACGTAAATAAGTAATTGATCATCTCTCTATTAATTGATTTATAGGCTGCTAAATTTTTGTACCTGGAGTTGTAATGAGCTTGGATACATAAAGGGTGTGGCTTTCTTCTTTTTGTAAATATACATACTCCCTCCGTTTAAAAAAGAATGTCCTAGTTTGACTTGAAACGGAGTTTAAGAAAAGAAAAAAAACTTTTTAATCTTGTGGTTCTAAATTAAAATTATGTCAAATATGCATCAAAATGTCCTTTAATTTTATGGCCTTAAACATGCCACATGAAAAGTTGAAGTTAAAATGTTGTAAAAAAAAAAGGGGTCATTCTTTTTAAACAGATTAAAAAGGAAATTAGGTCATTCTTTTTAAAACGGATGGAGTATTAAGTTATTGGTACATGTCCCATGCGTTCATGCTATACTTAATTCTTATCAAAACATCGCGGAAATATTTCACGTATGAAAATTTAAAATTGTTCCTTTCTAAAAAAAATCTGGTTGTGAAAGATGGAATTTTAGTCAACTTGGTTCGTTGGCTTATAAATTTATTATTATAGGAAGCTCATGATCCACACATATTCTTAATTATAATTTGGAGAATAGGATGCCCACTCTTCAAATAAAGACTTTTTATTAAAACAATAATTAAGTAATGCACCAGAAATCATGTAGTATCTGCCACTTACTATACATTATATATTTATTAATTAATTGAAGGTTTTTTTTCGTTACTGAAGTTTTCCTTGATAGAGAGACCTTTGATGAAATGTTATACTCATATTATATTTAGCACATCCAACATTATCATGTTGTACTAAAGACGCGTTGAATTTAAAAGATTAATTCATGTAATGGTTTTGCTTTGAGAGTGAATTTATTAAGTAGTTATGAATTTGTTCATGAATCACGGTAAAGAAAGTAGTGAGGAAATAAGGTCTCTTGACCACTTACAAATTGAATTTTAAGAAAAAGTCTTTTCACAGTTCTTAGGTGTAAAGATGACACAAAACTTAAAAAAATTTGTAAGTGATCTACAAAATCAATTCAAATGACAAAAGTGAACGCTTTTGGTATCGGTCAAATATTTAACAAATTTTCAATTATTTATCCTCTGTGACCACTACAACTTTATCAACAACAATTGGCGTCTTAGCCAGAACATCATCATATATACATTGTCCTTAGCTAGTGAGATTTGAATACATAAGCATTGACTTATTTGAGGTGTCTGAAATCATTAGGCTATAACAACTTATTGTATCAAGGGTGTCTAAAATATGTTATTTAATCACTTTATATATCATTTTATTTGCATATATGATATTTTTTTCCCGACAAAGGATCCAATTGGACACGACAACCACATAGCTCTACCCCTGATGTGCGTTACCTTTCGGAATCACAACTGCATTGCTATGAAGAGGTTCTTTTTCTTTGAATTCTGATTGTTAATTGTAGTTTTGATGATCTGACAAATCCAGGGACCTTGTAAAGGGACCTGATCTCGGGCGCAAATATACACACAACTGCCAGCCTAGAAAAAGTACAATTGGTTGGTGCATAGTCTCCAACAGTGGCAGAAACCTCAGCCAATGGCATGGCTTCAAAGGTTGTGACTATTCTTCATATAGATTATGTCCAATAGTCATAACCTTAGTTTTTGCAACTTGAAAACTCTCAAGAACTCTTGCAAAGGCTACTACAAAAGTGAAGATTCATTCTCAAGATCAACTCGAACCATATAGAGCTACAAGCTTAGTTGTCTTAGGATTATATCTTCTATACGTACACTGTAAATCTGTTCCTACATCTATTAAGGATTCAAATAGTTGTTTTGTGAAAAAGTCTAAATTAGTTGAGTTTAACTGATTTAGTGGGCAACCTGCGTGTTGCTTAGTCAAATTCTAAGTTGTCTAGTAGTGATAGCTTAGTGGGCAGAGTGACATCTGCTTAGGCTCTTCAAGTAATAGAGTTATTACTTGGTGGTGAGATTAATAGCTTTTTCTCACGTGGTTGTAATTGTTGTTCACTTTTGCTTAAAGAAGACTAGTGAAAACAGTTGGAAACCCTGTGTGACAGTCGTAGTTTTACTCCCTTGAGCAAGGAGGTTTCCACATAAACTGCTTGTGTTGTGTTATTATTGTTATTTACTTTTCATTGTCATTCTGGTTTGGTCAAGGGACCTGGTCCGTTGACAGATAGAGGACGCACCCATTCTATCAATTGGTACCAGAGCAGGTACTCTCTAGCTGGTTAACACCAAGAGAGATATTTTCGCAAAAGAATGGTTGCTCCACTGAACCTCGAAGAAGGACAATCTTCAATATGACCTCCTCGTTTTAATGGTCAGTTTTACAGTTGGTGGAAAACAAGGATGCACGACTATCTTATGGCTGAGGACAGCGAGTTATGGGACATAGTGCTGGATGGACCTTTCATTCCAACCGTGGAAATGAAAGATGGTGAAATCACGAAAGTTGTTCCAAAGACTCGCCAACAGTACAACGAGGTGGACAGAAAGAAGATCGAGAAAAGCTACCGAGCTAAGAAGTTGTTAGTGTGTGGAATAGGTGCCGAAGAGTACAACCGCATCTCCGCATGTGAATCGGCAAAGGAAATCTAGGACAGTCTAAGAACAGCTCACGAAGGGACAGAGCAGGTGAAGGAGTCGAATGTGGATATGCTGACTACCCAATACGAGAACTTCACAATGAAGGAGGGTGAAAGCATTCATGACATGCATAAAAGGTTTTCATCTATAACCAACGAGCTGCGAAGCTTGGGAGAACTCTTTAGCTCTAGTAAGCAGATCAGGAAGATTCTTCGAATTCTTCCCAAGTCTTGGGCAAGCAAAGTAGATGCTATAACTGAAGCAAAGGACTTGAAGGTTCTGACGATGGATGCTCTCATTGGAAATCTCAAAACTCATGAAATGAACAAAAATCAGGACACCTTAAAAAAGGAAGCTAAGAAAGACAAGTCTCTAGTTCTCAAAATCAAGTCTGGAGATGACTCTAGTGAAGAGGATGACATGGCGTATCTCACTAAGAGATTCAAAAAATTGTGAGAAAACATGGAGGGTTCAAGAGAAGAGGGAATCTCTCTTGTGCTGCAACTACCAGTGATCTTTGTCACAATTGTGGAAAGGCGGGGCACTTCATACGAGATTGCCCGATACTCAAAGCTGGAAAAAAAGAGTATCAAAGACCCAGAGGTGAAAAAGATAAGAAAAAGGACCTGGTACTTGAGAAAAATGCAAGAAAAGCTGTAGCTGACTACGTTGTGAAGAAGGCTCTTGCTATCTGGGGAGATTCTTCAAGTGAGTCAGAAGAATCAAAATGTCCTGATGATGCATCTATGCTGGTTGTTCAAGATGAGACCAACATATTTAATGGCATATTTGCTCTCATGGCGAAATCAGATGACGAAGAAGATGATGAAAAGGTAACTCTCCTTGATCTTAAACAAAACTTGAGTGAAGAAAAAACTGTGTTGACTGTACACACTTCAGTTATTGAGGAACAAGTAATGGTTCTAGAATATGAAAACTTAGAACTCAAGGAACAATTGAGTCTAATGATTGAGAAATCTGAAAAAAGAAAAGGGGATGCTACTAGCTTGCAAGTAGAGCTGGAAGCTAGTCTGAATGCGGCTGAAACCAGACTTGCTCTAGCATTGGAAAGAAATGATCAGATGGAAAGGGACTTGGTCAATCTTAAAGAAGAATTTCAAACTTCTCTAACATGGACCAGTTCCACCAATCTATTTTCCAAAATCACCGGTCAAAGCAACTATAACAGAAAGGGATTAGGTAGCCTGAACATCACCTCTCCTTATAATCCCCACAGTAAATATGTATCTGTGTCGGATAATTTATTATGTCTTCATTGTGGTCGAAATGGCCATTTGAAAAGGGACTGTCCTGCCTGGAAGGTCTCTCAAGAAAAGTTTTTAGTCTATTCTAGATAGAAGACAACTCCAAGAAGAGGACATGGTCCTATTCTTAAATCCTTGAACAAGAAAAAAGCAAACCTGCCTCACTGGGCAAGAAACATTCTAATTACGCCCTTGTCAGCTTACTGGGAACTCAGATTGAAGTGGGTTCCCAAATCTAATAATTGATTTGTGTTGCAGGAGGTGAAGGAAGTAGCAGTCAGTGCTGGTTCATGGACAGCGGATGCTCGAAGCACATGACTAGGAGTGCCAAAAAATTCCTTTCACTCAAGGCAGTTCAAGGTGGAGGTGTCTCTTTTGGCGATGGAAAGAAGGGATACATCATTGGAGTTGGCAGAGTTGGAAAGTCACTTGAAGACTCAATTGAAAATGTTTACTATGTGAGTGGGTTAAACTACAGTCTTCTCAGCGTCTTCCAGATTTGTGACAAGGGAAACAAAGTCAGGTTTTCTTCAGACAAATGCATTGTCACCAGCCTGACTAACAAAAAGGTGATACTGATGGCCAGAAAATGGAAAAACATGAATGTGGTAGATTTGGAAACAACTCATGGAGACGATCTGACATGCCTTAGTGCTCAAAGTGAAAATGTCGTTCTATGGCATAGGAGGCTAGGTCATGTGAGCTCGTCTCTATTGAACAAGCTTGTATCTAGGGACCTGGTACGTGGTTTGCCAAAATTGAAATTCAGTGACGTCAAAGTGTGTAACACATGTGCCAAAGGGAAACATACCAGATCCTCATTCAAACCAAAGAAGCAAGTAAGCTCTTCAAGGGTTCTTGAGTTGCTACACATGGATTTGTGCGGGCCTGTGAAAATCCAAAGTTGAAACGGGGAGAAGTATATCCTAGTGATAGTGGATGACTACTCAAGATTCACGTGGACTATGTTTCTCAAGTCAAAATCTGAGACAACTGATGTGCTGATGATATTTTTCAAGATGATCCAAACCAAGCTCAATTGCTTAATTGTGGGGATCAGGTCCGACCATGGAACCGAGTTTGAAAATGTGAAGCTTGATACCTTTTGTGCAGAAAGTGGTATTAATCATAACTTCTCAGCTCCCAGAACACCTCAACAAAATGGTGTGGTGGAAAGGAAGAATAGAACTCTGGTAAATATTACTAGAACAATGCTCATCGAGTCTAATCTTCCTCAAAACTTTTGGGCTGAAGCTGCCAACACTGCGTATTATGTGACTAACAGATGCTTGATCAGGTCTCTCCTGAACAAAACTCCGTATGAACTACTCAACAACAAGAAACCCAAGCTCAATTTTCTAAAGACCTTTGAGTGAAAGTGCTTTGTGCTTAACAACGGCAAGGATGATCTGGGAAAGTTTGATCCTAGAAGTGATAAATATGTCTTTGTGGGATATTCATCTTCAAGCAAAGCTTATAGAGTCTTCTACAAAAGAACACTATGTATTGAGAAAAGTGTTCATGTGATTTTCGATGAAAGTGGTGATTTAAAAAACCTGGAGATGAAGGACGATGATGATCTTATTGAGCTTTTCAAAGTCCAGAATATTGAAGCTAACAGGCCTGTAGCTAAAGGGAGCCTAGAGTCTGATAGTGCTGATCCTAGTCTAGCTAAGAAGATGAAGAAGGATGACCATCCTACTATGGGACCTGGTCCGTCTCATGATGCAAGTCAAGAGGAAACTCATCATCTTGAGAATGACGATTCTGAAGATGAAGAAGAACAGACGGTTCAAACCCAACCCTTGGCCTCTAAACCAGGGTGGAAGCACAGTTCATCTCACCCCCTTGAGAATCTCATTTCCCCTCTGAATTCTGGAATGCAAACCAGGTCAAAGACAAGAAATCTGGTTGCATTTTCAACCTTCATCTCTACCATTGAGCTTAAAAATGTGAAGGAAGCCTTGAAAGATGCTGACTGGGTTAATTCAATGCAAGATGAACTACATCAGTTTGAGCAGAGCAATGTATGGTACCTGGTCCCAAGACCTGCTGATAGAACCATCATAGGGACCACGTGGGTGTTGAGAAATAAGCTTGATGAAAATGGGCTTATCACTAGGAACAAGTTTAGACTGGTTGTTCAAGGCTATAATCAGGAAGAAGGCATAGACTATGACAAGACTCTTGCCCCTGTTGCTCGAATGGAAGCTATTAGAATCCTCATAACGTTTGCAGCCTTCAAGGGTTTCAAGCTCTTCCAGATGAATGTCAAAAGTGCTTTCTTGAATGGAGATCTAAAGGACGAAGTATATGTAAAACAACCACCTGGATTTGAGGATACTGACTTCCCAAATCATGTGTTCAAACTCAACAAGGCCCTGTACGGACTGAAACAGGCACCCAGAGCCTGGTATGAAAGGTTGTCCAAATTCCTGCTGAAAAATGGTTTCAAGAGGGGCAAGATAGACAACACCTTGTTTTTAATGAAAAAGGAACAATAATTGCTCATCATTCAAGTGTATGCGGATGACATCATTTTCGGAGCCACCTTTGAATGTCTGTGTGAAGAATTTGCGACTTTAATGGGGAATGAATTCGAGATGAGTAAGATGGGGGGAGCTGAATTTTTTCTTAGGCCTACAGATCAAGCAAACCTCAAGTGGGACTTCAATTTGTCAAGAGAAGTACACAAAGGAGTTGTTGAAGAAGTTTCACATGGTAGACTCGAAGCCTATTGATACCCCCATGGGTATAAACTCTAAAATAGGAACAGATGAGACTGATCCACTAGTGAATCAAACCATGTACAGAGGGATTATTGGTTCTCTATTGTATCTAACAGCTAGTAGACCTGGCATTGTCTTCAGTGTAGGAATGTGTGCACGATTCCAAGCATGTCCCAGGGAATTACATCTGAAGGCGGACAATCGGATTCTGAGGTATCTAAAGAAGACAGGGGACCTGGTCTTGTTCTATCCGGCAGGTGATTCCTTTGAACTAGTAGGGTATGTAGATGCTGACTTTGCAGGATATCAGGTTGACAGGAAGAGAACTTCTGGGATGGCTCATTTTCTTGGATCCTCACTCATCTCTTGGGGAACTAAGAACAAAATTCAGTAGCTCTTTCTACTGCGAAGGTTGAATATGTGGCAGCTGCATCGTGTTGTGCTCAACTCCTATGGATCAAGCAACAACTAGAGGATTTTGGAGTTCATATTCACACCATTCCTCTCATGTGTGACAATACCAGTGCAGTCAACATGGGAAAATATCCAGCTCAACACAAAAAAAAAAAACACATTGAGAGTAACAGGTTGAAGCTGAGAGACAATGTTGAAAAGGGGAACATTATCATGCAGTATTGCAGAACGGAAGATCAAGTTTCAAATATCTTCACCAAGGCTCTCAACAAGGATCAATTTGAGAGTAACAGGTTGAAGCTGGGAATGATAAATAAGCACTGACCTAATCCCATCCAATCCTTGTTTTGGCTATGATCTGGAGGGCAGGTATCCTCATTACTTGTAATGTATTGTTTAAGTGAGATCAACCATGTACCTACTGCAGGTATACAATCATGAAAAAATCACTACAGCGAAGAATGGTCAGAACCATTCAGAAATCAAATCTCATTTGCAGTTGAGGACCTGGTCCCTCTCAAGGTTAGTACTCTCTACATTTCTTTTAAACTATTTGAACGAGAACCGTTGAGATCTCCACGTGTCTCCATCGGCCCTTCTGACCGTTGTCCCATCGCTTTAAGTCCAAGCGACACATCTACTCAGGGACATGACACTGTTTCAAATTCTTTTTATAAAACCTTTCTTCACTCCATCTCTCCACATTTCAAATCTCTCTTTTTCTAAAGCTTTTCAAAACCTTTATTTCTCTTTCTCTCTCACTTTCTCTCTATCACTCTTCATCTCTCTCTCTCTCAAACAAAATGTCTCAATCCCCATCCTCCACAAAGAAAATGCTAGACTCACTAAATGAAATAGACCTAGTGGCATTTTACACATCTTTCGATGCTCCGTCTCCTTCCAAAATGTTGACCATCTCTCCGGTCAACATTGGTGAAACTAGTCCTCTTAACACCCAGTCTCTGTTAGACCTCAATAATGAACCTGGTCCTTGTTCTGCCATGCTGTCCAACCTCTTATTTGAGGGAGACCTTCCCAAGAATAAATCGTCTGAGTCAAATCTTCTTGCAGCCAGTGAGAGCCTAGTCGTCGAGAGTCTAACCCAGATGAGGGGATGGTTACTAAGTGAAGAAGGAGAACAGTTTGTGGACGATCTGCTTGGGGGTTCTCAACCAGTGTTTGACCAAACTCCTGAGTTTTGTGTCTATCCTTCGTCCGATTCCACTGACACTGACGAGAATAATCGCCCCCTCCGATGGATTGTTCAAAATAAAATGGTCCTTATCTCCACAAAAGGAAAAGAGAAGGTCACTGAGGAGACACTAAAAAAAAGGCCTTTTACTAGATCTAATTCAATAAAACTGATCGGTGATGCTATGAAATCTACTGCAACAACGACTGCAGAAAGGCGCAAAGAAAGAAAATTGGGTAATGTACTTTTTGAGATACCTGATACTGATGTAGTAGATGTTTCTATTGACGGTTCTGAGAACGAAGGTGTAGGGGATGATGATGAAGAGAAAAGGGAAAAACATGTAAAGGAGCCTAGTGAGGGAAAAAGTCAGGAAGGGAAAGTCTAAAACATCTGTCGCAAAGAGGGTTGTGTCCAAAAAGGGGAAGAACAAGAGGAAGAGAGAAACCTCTCCTGTCATCAAACCAGCATCTGGAACAGGACCTGGTCCCATGGGAAGTAATGATGATCACAGAGGAAGCAAACAGTCAATTGTCAACAATCTACGTCTCTAGAAGGTTCTGGGAGATCGAGTGTTTGACCCGGACATCATCACCAAGCAAAGGATATATTCTCTGTATGATCTTGTGGAAATCCAGTCGTGGACTCACTTGTTCATGACCAAATCACCCATTTTACATGAGGAAAAGGTACGAGAGTTCTACTATAACATTGAATTTGAAGAGGATGGTAGCATAAACACCAGGGTAGGGGACACAAGTTTGTATCTGACTGAGGACTTGTGGGGTAAATACTGGAGGCACCGAGAGAAGGGACTAGGTCAGTCGTTGGAAAAACTTGCACTGTGGAGTTTGTCAAAGAATGCTCTAAAATCCCTAACACCCGACGTGCTGGGATTCAAAAGAAACTCATGAAAGGAGAGTACCAGCTGTTGTTTGAATTTGTCAACAAGGTATTTCTTCCTTGAACAGAAAAATGAACTGTCTCCTCTGCATCTAATCTGTTCATCATGGAGTCCCTTTGTAAGTTTGATCCCATAGATCTTCCAGCCCTCATGCTAGAACACATGTACAAGACTGTGGTTGAACACAAAGGGAAACATGGCATGGGATATGTCTACTTTTTGACCAAGGTGTTTCGTTATCTAAACATACCAGTGGGAGAAGGTAAAATTGGAATTGCTAAACAATCATTCACCCTCAGTACGCTGGTGGAATGTGAGTGTATAGAAGGAAAGGGAAATCCACTGAGCAAGGTCTCTCAGTTGCTAATGGAGCAGGATCAGTTGAAACATAAATTGGAAGAGATGATTGTGCGTGTGAGCAACAAAGAAGCTAAAATTGCTCTACTAAAAGCGGAGTTGCATAAAGCGCAGACTGAGGGACCTGGTACTGCAGAAGTTAGAGAGCTGAGAAAATAGAACGGGGATATGCTTGTCAAAATTACTGCTCTTCAAGAGAAAGCGATCAAGGACAATGATGAAGCAAATACTAGACTCACTTTTATCATCAAGTCCCTCTCCCATCAGCTTCCTTCCTCACAGTCCTCTCCGTCATTTCCTGTGTTTTGTTTTTGTGTGGACAATATCCGAGGTTCTCAATTTCAGTTTAAATCTAATGTATTGAATGCTGGTTTTTGTGCAATGGAATTAATACCTATTTTATTGTGACTAATTTCTATCTCTTCCTATTTTTAGAATCATGTTGTTGTTGCCTTTGGCTATGATCTTGCTTAACACACTTACTTGTTTTGTTGGTTTACTGCACTTCTCATTTTATGATGCCAAAAGGGGGAAATCATTGGGGTGCTCAAGGGTGCTTAGGTTACTGGCCGATTGACGGGGAATGAAGAAAATGAATAGAATAAGGTGTTGTTGACAGAGAGAAGAAATTACAGGTACTGTGTGTATAGTTTGTCATCATCACAAAGGGGGAAAATGTTAGTTGTAGTTTTAATGATTTGACAAACCCAGGGACCTTGTAAAGGGACCTGATCTCGGGCGCAAATATGCACACAACTGCCAGCCTGGAAAAAGTACAATTGGTTGGTGCATAGTCTCCAACAGTGGCAGAAGCCTCAGCCAATGGCATGGCTTCAAAGGTTGTGACTATTCTTCATATAGATTATGTCCAATAGTCATAACCTTAGTTTTTGCAACTTGAAAACTCTCAAGAACTCTTGCAAAGGCTACTACAAAAGTGAAGATTCATTCTCAAGATCAACTCGAACCATATAGAGCTACAAGCTTAGTTGTCTTAGGATTATATCTTCTATACGTACACTGTAAATTTGTTCCTACATCTATAAAGGATTCAGATAGTTGTTTTGTGAAAAAGTCTAAATTAGTTGAGTTTAACTGATTTAGTGGGCAACCTGCGTGTTGCTTAGTCAAATTCTAAGTTGTCTAGTAGTGATAGCTTAGTGGGCAGAGTGACATCTGCTTAGGCTCTTCAAGTAATAGAGTTATTACTTGGTGGTGAGATTAATAGCTTTTTCTCACGTTGGTTGTAATTGTTGTTCACTTTTGCTTAAGGAAGACTAGTGAAAACAGTTGGAAACCCTGTGTGACAGGTCGTGGTTTTACTTCCTTGAGCAAGGATGTTTCCACGTAAACTGCTTGTGTTGTGTTATTATTGTTATTTAATTTTCATTGTCATTCTGGTTTGGTCAAGGGACCTGGTCCGTTGACATATAGAGGATAGCTTAGTGTGCAGAGTGACATCTGCTTAGGCTCTTCAAGTAATAGAGTTATTACTTGGTGGTGAGATTAATAGTTTTTTCTCACGTTGGTTGTAATTGTTGTTCACTTTTGCTTAAGGAAAACTAGTGAAAATAGTTGGAAACCCTGTGTGACAGGTCGTAGTTTTACTCCTTTGAGCAAGGAGGTTTCCACGTAAACTGCTTGTGTTGTGTTATTATTGTTATTTACTTTTCATTGTCATTTTGGTTTGGTCAAGGGACATGGTCTGTTGACAGATAGAGGACGCACCCATTCTATTATTGATCCCTAGACATTAAGTACCATTATTATTTAGTAATCAACTAGTTGATTGCCTAACAGTTAGAATGAAGCACTTGTAATAAACCCCTAACTATCGACGTCAAAAAGAAAAGATGATGGGAACCGCCATGAACTCCGATGGAGAATCACTGAATCCCCCTGTTCCTCCGGATACAGAAGGCACAAAAGATATTCCGTGCAATCATGCTATGGAGGAAAACACACTGACAAATACAAGAAAGGCAGTGTCTTTTAAGGACATTCTTACAGCACCATACTCCAAGATAAGAGAAAAAACAACAAACGCAATATGAGGATCAAGAAGTCGATACGATTATGGAGGAACATACAAGCTCGAATCAAAATATCGACGAATAAGAAGGGATCTATCTCATAGAAACAGAAAAACAGAGAATATACAAGCCATGGACATACTCTATTATAATAAAGATTATCGAACGAAAAATAAATCACCAATATCTGAAAAAGAAATTAAGTACTATGTGGAGAGTCTCTGAAGAAATCGTACTTATAGATCTGGGTTATGACTACTACATAGTGAAATTTTTCAAAGAAGAAAATCTACAAAAAACCTTACAGCAAGGACCGTGGTTTGTAAATGGTTTTATTCTATCAATCAAGTGATGGAATCCAAACTTTGTTGCATCAGAAGCTAAGGAAACAAAGTCAGCAATCTGGATTAGGCTACCAGAATTACCTACTGAATTCTATGACCACTCCATACTAGCACGAATAGGGAAAAAACTTGGGAAGCTGGTTAAGACGGACGTATGCACCTCGGAAGCACTCCGATGAAGATATGCTAGAATATGTGTGGAGGTGCCTATTGGCGTTCCAATACGGAAATATATATGCATTGGGCACCATAAACAGCCTCTTCATTACGAAGGATCGAACATATTATGCTCTGGATGTGGTGTTCTTGCGCACACAAACCAAATTTTCCCCAAAAATATAACCAATACGATAAGCCCCGTTAACAGGGAAGAGGACAATGCGGCAAGGAAAAAACCACAAGAACAAGGGAGAGATTTAACAAGCAATGAGGAGGCATGGCAACTGGTTTCCTTCACAAAAAGGAACAAGCAATACACCAAAATAAGACAGGACTCAAGGTCAGAGCAATCAGGTGCAGAACGAAGAGGGGACCATCAATATAGGGAACGAAGACACAACCGAATATTAGACGCCACATCGGATATGATTCAAAAACGTAATAAAAAATCAGTCGACGCAGGTATTCATGTCAAATTACTTCATACTGAATCAGGTAAGTACCTCGAATCTAAGATTCTACAATACAAAAAAACAACTAAATCAAACAATCTTAACACAAATGAATCCTTCCAAAGAGCCCAAAATCAACCAATATAGAGCACTCAAATCACTAACCGAAATATGTCAAACCCAATTAATGCAGATGTCACTTCGAGCGACGTCACTCATCATACCAACAAATCAATACCAGAGGAAGTTGAAAAGTCGGCCACTGTTTACGATACCCCTAGTACGACCCCTAACTTGACCCCTACAACAGCTATACAAGATACACCTCCATATCCCTTGGAAGTGGATACAATGGACACATCAGCCATAAATTTAATACCCACATATTCCAAAATAGGCCTTTTAGGGCCTACAACATCTAATGAGGATCACTTATCCCCTAATAGTGCCTTGCTGGCATCATTAAACAACAACCACCAAGGAAATTATAATAAAAACTTTACTAAGAATAACCTACCTACCTCGACCTTTCCAAAAGAAAGCCCACATAACACAAATTTGGAAAGTACATACATTACACTAATATACAACAATAACTCCCCATTATATATTCCTAGTACTAGCCCCCTTACCCAAAGTAGAAAACTCACTACAAATAATATCATTATCCCTATTAGCTCTATCTATATCGATATAACAGACCCTGGAAAATGCCAAGAATTCCACTATCATCTCAAAGGAGAAGGTCTATTCTGAGGAGATCACCATACCCCCAAAACTCCAGGAACACGAGAGCAAATTCTCCAATCATGATCCAACAAATTCCTACTGTATGACTTCCAACTTCCCCCATAACACTGGGAGAACAAACTTTCTATGCAACTCAAGCCCCAGTCCCAAACCAAACTCCACACTCATGGTTGGAAATGAGCTTGTAGGGACAAGCTTTTTCCTTCAGTGCAGTGGTAAAGGGGAGACAAGTAATAGTTCTAGTACAAAATTCGACCTTCCTAGCCCAAGTAGTCTCGGAGGGCTTGAGACTGGCCATGGAAACATACAACAACCACTTATGGTTGTCAACCATTCTCCAACCACCACTAAGCTTCCCATACCCCAGATTCCCTTCTACCACCATCCATTATGGGAAATGCCCCTGTTCAACCCACTCAATGTGACTCAGACTGTGGAAGCACTAATTTTTCCACCATTCTTCTCCCCACACCAGATCCCAGAGATATCGGAATCACTAGTGAATCCGTGGAACTTTCAGGAGACAGCTCAGGTTTACCACATGGGTCACACCAATGCGAGGGAGAACTCTCCCCAAGTTGTTCCAATACATTAGGACCTCCAACTCTCAGGTATTACCTCATCACATCATTCCCCCCTTATCCCCATTAGCGGCGACTAGAGGAGAAAATGTAGAAGTCAAGAAAGTAGAGGAAGCGATAGCACTAATGAGGGAAACGCGAACGGAAATAGGAGTCTTAAAAGAAATAAAAATTATAATATTCAAAGAGAGATTAAAAAAAAAACACATACTCATTTGTCCACCGCATCTATTAAAAAGCTCCATAGACATTAGTGCTATGAGGAACCCAAGAGTAGGGAACTTTGTAGTTATCTTGAACCCATACCTATCAATATCGAATCCCCTAAGAATGGATAGGGAGATGACAGAGAATGCAACAAACCAGACCAACAGATCCATGAATATAATAATCTAGAATTGTAGATGGAGTAACGGAGAAGGAACTTTAGATCACTAATAGACTGGTATAAGCCCCCTTTAGTGGCACTGGTAGAAACAAAAATGCAAGACCACCAACCACTACTAGATAATTTTCCCTATACAAATATGATACAAGTCCCATCAATTGGAAACTCCGGAGGGCTGGCAATTCTTTGGGATGACGCTATTTTTTGAGCTAGAAGAAATATCGACGTCAGGTCAGGAAATTCATGCAATGGTGAAGGTATGTTTGACAAACGACTCTTGGCTTTTTTAGTGTTATTTATGCAAGTACATTTAGAAACTCAAGGAGAATACTATGGAAAAATCTAAAGACAATAAAAGATAACTTCTATGGTAGCTGGATTTTAGGAGGGGATTTTAACGAACTCCTCAGCGTAGCAGAGAAGTGTGGGGGTAGACCAGTACAAAATAATCGTACAAAAGACTTGTGGGAAACTATAAATCACTATGAACTAATTGATATGGGCTTTAAAGGAAGCCGATACACGTGGCTAAACAAACGTTTTAAGAACAAATCACAACTCATATTTGAAAGGCTGGATCGTTTCTTTGCTAACGACAACTGGCTTCATAAATATCCTTATGCCCATGTACAACACCTACCCCGGACCCATTCTAACCACTGCCCCCTCCTCTTATCCTTGTTCCCACCTTCAAATCACAATCGAAAAAGAATATTTAGATTCGAAACCATGTGGACATCACACCCTGATCTCATTGAAATCATCAACGATTCTTGGACAAGTCAAAGTAACATCTTAGATGTTATTCCCACTTTTCAAAAAAAATGTCTCAGAATGGAATCAAGCCACCTTTGGGAATATATTCCACAAAAAAAGAAAACTTATTAAAAGAATCGAAGGAATCCAAAATTCACCAAAGTATGCCCATAACTCATTTTTAAGAAATTTAGAAAATGAACTCATCCAGGAATACAACTACATCCTCCGTATAGAGGAAGAATTTTGGAAACTTAAATCTAGAGTAAACTGGTTGAATGAAGGGAATGCAAACACTAGATTTTTCCATACTACAACACTAAACAGAAGACGTAGGAACAAAATCTTAGGATTACAAACTAAAGAAGGAGAATGGACCTACAACCAAGGGCAAATAGAAATCATAACTCAAGACTTCTTCAAAGAATTATTTAGCTCCAATAAACTATGTTCACAATGGACAAAACCAGAACTTGAATCCTCAGAAAATCATGTAGGCCTCACCTATCTAGAAGTAATCCCAACAAAGGAGGAAGTAAAAAAGACTGTAAATTCCTTCCAACCTTTTAAAGCTCCAGGACCAGACGGATTACACCCCATTTTTTTAAAATCAAAAATACTGGGAAATTGTAGGGAACTCGGTCAACTCTCTATTCCAAGGAGCTTTCATTCAATGGATGATACTAGTAGACATAAATAAAATGCATGTCTGCTTGATCCCAAAAAACAAAAATGCAAACAACCTAAGAGACTTTAGATCAATCAGCTTATGTAATACTACTTACAAAATTATAACAAAGATAATAGCTCAACGCCTTAGACCAGTAATGAATAAGCTAATTGGCCCCTATCAAGCTAGCTTCCTAAAGAATAGACAAGCATCGGACAATGCCATAATAATCCAAGAAATAATAAAACACTTTAGGAAAATGAAGGGGAAAAAAGCAAATCTCATTCTCAAAGTGGATCTCGAAAAAGCTTTCGACAAAATAGAGTGGTCGTTTATCAGGGAAATCTTATTCTACTTTAAATTCCCAATAAATACAATAAACCTAATAATGTCATGTATCTCCACAAGCGAAGTATCTATTCTCCTAAACGGCTCAAAAACTGAATATTTTGAACTATCTAGAGGAATAAGACAGGGAGACCCTATGTCACCCTACCTATTCATTCTATGCTTGGAGGTCCTATCGAGAAAAATAGAGAAGGAGGTCAAGCTGAAACATTGGACCCCTATAAAAATTTCAGCCAAAGGACCAAAAATATCACACCTCTTTTTTGTCGACGACTTGGTCCTAATGAGCAAAGCAAATCAAGGAAATTGCGAAATCATCAAAAGCGTTATGGACACTTTCTGTGACTCCTCAGGCTAGACGATAAATACAAAAAAATCAAAACTTACTTTTTCAAAGAACACTCCAGTTAATCTAAACAAATGGATCGCCAAAACATTAAAAATTAAGAACGGCAATGTATTCGGGAAATACTTGGGGTTCCCAATCACACATAAGAGAACCACGAATCATGACTATCAGTTTATAATAGATAACATGCAATCAAAACTGGCAGGATGGAAAACGAAATTTTTGAACATTGCGGGAAGAACAACTCTAGCAAAAGCTTGCCTAAACAATATACCAACCCACATAATGCAAACCACTAAACTCCCAAATAACATCATAAAAAAAATAGACCAAATCCAACAGAATTTTATCTGGGGTACAACAAGTGAAAAAAGAAAACTCCATATGGTGAAATGGGATATTGTCACATCAGTACAAGATAAAGGGGGGCTGGGAATGCAAAGAGCAAAAACAAGGAACTTAGCTCTCCTAACTAAGTTAGCTTGGAGAGCCTTCAAGAGCCCTGAAGCTTTATGGGCCCAAATACTTATCAAAAAATACACCAAAAAAGGCACACTCAATATCGAAAGCCATGCCATGCCCTCTTATAGCATGACCTGGAAAAATCTAATGATAGGATGGGATATATGTAATAAAGGCATGGAGATAGTGTTAGGAAATGGCAAGACAACATCTTTCTGGTTCGACAAGTGGTTACCAAACGGAAAATCTATAAGGGAACAAATACATGGACCACTAATGGAAGAAGAATACAGACTTCGAGTAGGAGACATATATCATACATTAGGAGGAGGTACCCATCCACTTATCAATCGAACTACCACAACAAATAGTGTTACTAGTACATAGTACCTACATAAATCCTACATCAAATAAATTGGATACAGCTATTTGGAAACCTAACACAAAAGGAATTTTGACTACATCCTCTGCTTATAGGTTCCTACAGGAAAATAATCCTGAAGATCAACAAAACATTAGTAATCCTAGATGGATATGGTCACTCAAATGTCCAAATAAGATTAAATTCTTCCTTTGGCTCTGCCACCACAACAGACTACCAACTAAAAGCTACCTCAAATCTATAGGGATTGATGTCAGTGACCTATGCAATATATGCAAAAAACCAGAAACAATCAAACATATCTTCGTGGAATGCACGAATGTAAGGTAGCTGTGGAGGGAACTGGGGGTAATTTACACCATTAACCAGTTCACAAATAACAAAGGTTCTGACTGGCTAACACTACTAAAAAACCTCTAAATTAACATAAAAAGTCATACAACCTGGAAGAAAGTTTTCCCCTTTTATATATGGAACATATGGCTAACAAGAAACTCAAACTATCATAATAATGAGACAAAAAAATATTTCATCAGAGAAGGCATTGTATCATGCTGTTGAATGCTCTTACAAACAATACACACACGGAAGAAAAAAATATTATCAACTACCTTAAATGGATAGCACCCACCCAGGGCTACAAGCTCAATAGCGATGTATCGTCTATGGGCAGCACAAGACTAGGAGGAACATGTGGAGTTATCAAAAATAGCAAGGGCAACTGGGTTGTGGGATACATGGGAAACCTGTATATGACAAATAACATGAAAGCCGAATTGATAGCTCTATTGCAGGGACTTCAAATAGCACTAGAAAGAGGATTAGTACCATTGGAAGTTAACGTTGATTGCAAGGAAATTATAACCCTCATTCAAGGGGAACACCCCACTTACGAAAATATTCTTTCTGATTGCAGGGATCTACTTCAACGTCTGGGGAACCCCCCAATACACCACGACTTTAGAGAAACAAACCAAGTGGCAGACGCTCTAGCAAAGGAAGGCGCTAAAATGGATCATATCAACTCTTTTTTGTGCATGGAAGTTCCTTCGGTGTTTGTATCAAAGAAACTAGAAGCAGACAAAGAAGGAACTCCATTTGTTAGACTTTCTAAGAAATCTTTTGCAAGTAACTCATGTAATAGTACTAGTAATAGTATGCCCCTTCCCCAGTAGGTGTCCCGTTTTGCCACTTGCTGGTAACAATGTAATGGTGCATATTACGTAATCTATATATATTACTCTGTTTTGAACCAAAAAGAAAAATACCAATTAGAATGAATATTAGATTTGCAGGTTGTGGTGCTTTATTGTCAATCGTTGTTTGAAAAATTTTAGTAATTTTTTTAATCAGTTTGTTTTAAAGCTAGAATACACCTGACACTTCATGCGACTAAATACTTGGTCAATGTTATGGTCAGTTGAGCCTTAGTTAAGTGACTTTGAGGTTATAATTGAAAACTCAATGATTTTCTAAGAGATTTTTTTTTTTAGTTAAGTGACCATCTAAAATATTATCTTTCAATTATCTTCAAGTCATGAGAGAAAAGAAGTTGATATACACAGGCGTATTCAGAATTTCGAGATGTTTGGTGCACTATTATGAAAAGGTGAATCTAATCGATTTGACATTTAAGTTCTTATCATTGATAACAATTAAAATTTTAAATTAATTATAATTCTAAAATTGAAATGTTGAATTAATTAAAGCACCAAAAGTGCTATTAATAACCACTTAGAGAGATGTAACCAAATTTTAGAAAGAAAAATAAACCAAGATAGATATAAAAGTCAAATTTCTTACCTCACTAAGAGGTGCACCCAATCATTAGAATTTTTTACCAAAGTAAGTCATTATTAAAATCAATTCACCAAAATAATACTTTTTTTTGAAATTTTACAAAACTAGTATAAACGTAATTCTCGGTAACGTTTTAGGTTATATTTTATTTTTAAAATATCAATAACAAAAAAACAAAAATATGACAAAGTAAACAAACATAAAACGTTATTGTCAGTAAAGTTTTATAATTTGTTACTCTGAGGCACGTTTTACAGCTAAAATGTGACTCACAATAACGTTTTTTCTGGAATGACTGGAAATTAAAATTCAATCTTGTAAATGCCTCATTCAACTTATAATTCCTTTGTCTCTTCTATTATGATGTAGCCATTATGTTTTTTTAATAGTTGTTTTTCTTACTTATTACATCAATTTTAATTCAATAGCTTCTTTATTGATAGTCTAATATTTAATAATCATAAGAAACCGATTGATCTAATATTTGAAAGGGATGCTATCTTAGGCTAGAAGAAGATCTCTCATATGATTTATTTACAAATTTTGAAATTGAAATGATACAAGACAAGCTCCAATTTGTGCAAAGTCTTCCTCACTTTTTTTTCTTTTGTTTAAGAAAAGTATTGTCTATGTATGAAAAGAGAAAGAAAAGAGAAAATCATATATATTTCAAATGAAGGTATGCACAAAATATATCTATCCATTTTGATAGTGGAAATTTGAATTTGAATAATGAATGAGGCAGGTACAAGATTGAATTTCAATTTTCACCATTTCAGAGAAACGTTACTATGAGTCACGTTTTAGCTGTAAAACGTGCTTCAGAGTAACGAATTATAAAACGTTACTGAGAATATCGTTTTATGTCTGTTTACTCTGTCAGATTTTTGTCTTTTTGTTATTAATTTTAAAAAAATAAAATATAACATAAAACGTTACTGAGAACTATGTTTATACTAGTTTTGTAAAATTTTAAAAAAACGTATTATTTTGGTGAAATGATTTTAATAATGGCTTACTTTGGTAAAAAAAATTCAATCATCATCGCATTATATGATACTTCAAATGTGGGTTGACACATTTATATTTAACAAAAAATTTAAAAAATATAACATTACTATATATAATTTCGAAAGGAAAGCATAGGTTCATGTGAATCCGGTGACCCTTCTGCTTACGCCTCAGGATATCCAAAAAGAGCAGAAAAATGGGTCAGTCTATAAAATTCATGGATACTAGCGGCAGATTGCAGAAAATGGACTCAAAGTCCAGATTTTCTCGATGGAAAAAATATGGGCCGATGGCCCAAGTTTCATTTCTTTGTTTGATTAATATTTCTGTAATCTTGCTTTGCTTTGATTCTAACCAACTCCAATAGTTTAGTTGAATTCCCTTAAAGTAGTCATCTTCCTAATGTGAACATTTTGCCTTAATGAAATCATGCTTATAAATTGTCTTAATTCTCGCGGTCCAATTATGAAAATTTAAATTGGATTTCTTTTCATATAAATTCCTTTTTCATAAACCAAGCAAATGGTTTTTGGACTAAAAGTCTTGTTTGTCTTCAAGTTCAAGTTCGAGCCTGTTTGGCATTATTGCTAAAAATTGCTTACTTTAAGAAGGTTTTTTTTTGGAACCCCAGGGGATGTAAATTGCACTAGGCAAGCCCTATGCGACAGGCTCGACTCAGAAGGCATTGAGGGGGGGATCGATCTCGGATCATCCATGTAGATAACCACCCTCCAAACCAACTGAGTCATCTCGAAGGACAAAAACGTTTTTTATAAATAGCATTTTAGAAAAGTATTTTTTCAAAAAAACAATTTGTGTTTGACAAATTCATTTGAAAAGTGTTTTTGATAAGCAATTTATGTTTGCCTACTTTTTAAAAAAAAAGTGCTTTTATGAGTCAAATTACGAAAAAATGACAATTATCAACGTGCTTTTAATATTAAGATTAATTTATAGAGAAACTATTTTAAACATCTAATACAAAGCCTTCAATTACATTTTAAATTTAATTAATTAAAATGTACATAATTAAATTTTTAAAATCAATATTACACATAGATAAATATTGTTGAAAAATATTGAAAAGAAAACTCTTTTTGTTATAAGTTACCTATTCTCTTGGATTCAATCTTAGCAATTATCCCATTTTTTTGTAATAATACTCTAAATTTAAAATTAAAATAAAATTAAAATAAAATAATACATAAATTAAGAAAATAAAATTTGTTATTTGTTACTTTTTTGGGAAGTAGATCTTTAATTGTTATTTTCTCTCTCTTTTTTTTAATCCTGCA
The DNA here is from genome assembly GCF_000226075.1 of Solanum tuberosum. Lineage (NCBI taxonomy): Eukaryota > Viridiplantae > Streptophyta > Magnoliopsida > Solanales > Solanaceae > Solanum > Solanum tuberosum. The sequence continues at coordinate 83,522 of NW_006238945.1, forward strand.
AAAATATTGTTGTTATTTTTATTTCTAATTCTATAAAATAATACGTAAAATGATATGTAATAATATTATAAAAACATAAATAAAATAATAAAATAATTATATAAAAATAAAAAATAAAATTCTTGAATGAAAATTAACCAAACGTATGAGATATGTTAATTAATTAATAAGGGATTTATTGATAAATATGTATATATACAAGGGATATTTTTATCTTAAAAATAATAATTTTCTGCTTCCGCTTTTTATATTTAAAAAAATTGAACTTCTACCCAACAGCAGAAAAACTGCTTCTGCTTCCATTTAAAAGTAGTTTTAATGAGTTGTCAAACACTTAATTTTTTAAAAATAGTGTTTTTTTTCAAAACTAAAAAAACACTTCTGACCTCCCAACAACAATGCCAAACATGCTCTTAACCTCTATCAAAAACATATTCAAGATAGTAGTATCATCATTCACTACAAATATATCCAGATTCATTCTCTAGATATTAATGTGAAATAAATATTTGTGATCATGTTTTCGTAAGATTTTCCAACAATATTTGCCGTGTGTTGTGCAATTCCTAATTTGGTTACCCATCGATCCCGGATTTTACTCTATATATTGTTCAAATACTTCTCCAATTATCATCACATTTCAACATGATTACTACGACCAGTCAGAGGCGGAGCTAGGTAGGAATTCATGGATTCGGACGAACCCACTAGCTTTTTCATAAACTCTATATTTGTATTAGAAAATTATAAAAATTTATGTATATTAACTTGTGAACCCCCAAACAAATTGGTTTAGAACCCCAAACTCCTAATCTTAGGCGGAATAGTAAAATTGCAGTACTGAATAAGTAAGTGATCATCACTATAGATTTTTATGTAGCTTAACTGGATCGATAGGGTTCTAGTTAATCTTTTATTATCAAAGTTGAACGAAAAACTCCATTATATATGTAGATAAGATACATATGTGTAAGGTTTTCATTACTATATGCAGAGTTCGACCCTTCACCTAATGAACAATATGAATTAGGAAATACAAAATCTTTGAAAAATATAAAATAACGTAACATTGACAAAAATATTAGTCTCTAGAAAGCTATTGAAAAAAAAAGATGTGCTTCAAAATGCGTTACTGCAAGATCTGAAATGATACGAATATATCTCTTCTAACACTCACCCTCTTCTAATCATTCTTCATTTTTCTTTCTTTGAATTTAAGTTTCTGGTGAGTACATATATAGGACCCATATTTTCTATGTCAAGTTGGAGTTCGTGTAAAGAGACTACACGGGTGCGGGGATGCGGGGCAAGGTTGAAATATTCTTTTCCTAAATTAGTGCGGGGTGGGGTGGGTTGATAGATGATCAAGTCTTTTCTTTCTACTTGATGTCCGAAGTCCACATTGGAGCCTCGACTAAATTTAGATTCGCCCTGCTCAGCCCTATTGTCATCCCTAAAAGAGACAAAATCATTATGGGTTATGGGTTAACTTACGAAAACACTCTTAAAAAGTTGTTTGATAGATTGTATAAAAATAACACTAAATAGAGTGTATTTGTAATGTTTGCGTTAGTAATGCTTGTATTAGTTATGCTTACATTAATTATATATATATTATTTCTTATATTTTTTTTGGTTTGGTGCATTAAAAATAGTATGCATTGAGTATTTATTTACAAAGTTATCTTCCACAATTATGATGGAAAAGATGTAAGAAAGGTTTTGAGGTATAATTGAGATTTAATGATTAAGGACTCAATTATGTATTAAGGTGTGTATTGCTAATACCATGGATTTCTAGATATTACCGGATTAATAATGTAAAAGATTTAATGCATTAAATCTTTTACATTATTAATCCGATAATATCTAGAAATCCATGGCATTAAATCTTTTACATTATTAATCCGGTAATATCTAGAAATCCATGGTATTAGCAATACACACCTTAATACATAATAGAGTGTGTAATATAGATAACATAAAAAGTGTACTAAACAATATATTATTAATACACAGAGTTGATGCATGCATTGTTTTTGCTATACATATGATTTTGTTTCAAATATATTTTCTATATTTTGAAGTCAAATGTTATATGTTTTATATTATGAAAATCATATATTTACACCCCTATAAGGTATATTTATAAGAATATTAAAGCATAATTATTAAAATAAATTACAATTAAATAATTTTCTACTTATTTATTTCTATTAAATTTAATAAAATGTACACACTTTTTTGTTAAAGTTTTTCAATCACGCCTTTGATTGTATACAGAAAATAAATATTTTTAAAAACATGTATCTTTCAAAATTCATAAATAGAAAATGAACGCAACCACTCTTCTAAACTAAATATGAGTATGCAACCTCAAATTATAAGTAAATACTAAAAAGATAGTTGAACCCATATCAAATCAATATTATATTAAGCAATTAACAAAAAATCATATGCTAATTAATTAAGCATCCTTTACCAGTGCACACTCCTAAGATTATAATGTTTTAGCCAATCAGGTAGAAAGTAAAAGTAAGTTACCAAAATTATTTTCCATAATAGTTAATTAGTTGAAAAAAGGATGAAAATGAAAATTCCTCAATTTTAAGATTATAATGTTTTAGCCAATCAGTAGGACATTATTTGATTGCAACAAATGGTACGCATGCTCCCTCCATTTTAATTTGTCTGTTTTTTTTTTCCTTTTTCGATCTATTTAAAAAGAATGTCACATTTTATTTTGGACAATTCTTCAATTCTAATTTTTCACATAATATGTTTAAGATTACAAAATTAAAAGATATTTCGTACATATATTATATACTACATATTTAAAAATCTTCTTTATTTTCTTAAACTTCATATCAAGTCAAAATCAAATAATAAATTGAAGTAAAACAATATTTCTTATTATGATATATAATTGAAATGATGATACCATGGAAACAAATCAACAAGATATAAATAGGAGTTCGGAGCCAAAAGGGTAACTTTTTTCTTTTAAAAAACTACAACGGCACATCAATTTTTTTAAAAACCAAAACGGCAAAATTGCTCCGTCAGGAGCGATTTTCTTCTGACAAAAGTTGACGTCGTCCGTTAAAAATAAAATAAAAATCGCTGCCTTAGCAGCGATTTTCTAAAAAAAAAAAGTAATCTTTTTTTCTTCAAAATCGCTGCTATAGCAGCGATTTTGGTTAACAATAGGCATGAATAGGCATTTTTTATATTATTAATAATTAACAATAGGCTCATATAGGCATTTTTTATATTATTAATAATTAACAATAGGCTCATATAGGCATTTTTATATTATTAATAATTAACAATAGGCATGAAAATAATAGCACTAGGCATGAAAAACGCTGCCCCTGCAGCGATGTGTAAGGAAAAAAAAAATCGACTTTTAATAAAAAGAAAAAAAGTTTTTGGACAAAATCGCTGCTAGATTTTTAGTCATTGTGTCAGAGGGAAATCGCTTCGTTAGGAGTGATTTTGCCCTTTTGATTTAAAAAAAAATTAATGTGCCCTTTTGAAATTTTTGACAATTTTTTTGCCCTTTTGGCTCCGGACTCATATAAATGGTCATGCACATTATAATTTGGAAATAGTAACCCAATTAAGTGATTAACCTCACTATGATAGAGCTAGAGAATTCTGACATTTATATATAGAACAATAATCAGAAAGATAAATTTAAATATATAAATGCACTCGTGAGTTGGATCTTTGTCATTTGTTGCGCTGTTACAGCCAAATGGTATTGCAGCAGAGCAATAATTGTTGGGAATGATTTACCTAACATTTTGCTTAAATCTCCTAATTTGGATTGTGAGAAAGAAAAAGGGAAAGTGAAAGTCACCAAGAAATCGAAGGAAATTCAAATTATTGGAGATAGAAGAAAAGTACCAAAATAAACTTAAATATAGTAAATTTACGTGGTTTAGTGCAAACACACGGTGTGGATAAATATTTATCAACAAATTCACATACAATTTTGTTTATTATAGAGTCTTTTATTGAAGAGCAATAAGTTCAACAATTTTAAGAAACCCTTATGAAAGTACGAAAAATAATTTAGTTGTTTTCACAGGTCAATTTACAGAAAGTGCCTCGGTTAATTTCATGTAAGAAATCAAAGCAATGGAAGCTAGGATTTGCCAATTGTTTTCGGTATATTCATTCTTCTCTCTCAAATGTACAATAAAGAAAGTTACTAACAGACCTAATCAGGTGCTACTACTGGTGTAACCAATTTTGTATTTTTGTACAAAACTAATCATCTTTCTAGAAGAATTTGATTCTTTATAATAATGCTAAGTATATACAGGTCATTCATTATATCTCTACAAAGTTTATGTATGATATTTGCATTCATCATTTAGTCCTTCATAGGCCAAGACAAGTTGTGGGCCCAAAATTGGAGTGGAAATAATTAAGGAAAAACTATCTAATTATACAAACATTTCTATATTATTTATCAATTTTCCCTATAGTTTAAAATAATTACGTATTATCTTATTTATTAATAATCTCATATTAGATTTCAAATCAAATACACCTAAATACATATATTTTTACTATCAGATACACTTTGAAATACAAATATATATGGAGAGAAGCAAATGAGAGGGAAAGATGCGAAGAAGAGAGGGGTGAGGGGAGAGGTGAGCAAGTCATAGAGTCATTATATCCCAAATAAATGTGAATCATACTAGATACATGTATCTAGGATACCTAATAAATACATTCATGATGCATTCGGACATACAGATACATAAGGAGAGATGAGAATGAGATAGGAGAGAGGCAAGCAAGAGAGTCATTGTATCCCAGATACCTGCGAATTCACTCGGATACAATGTATCTGGGATAAATTACACCTAGTTTTGACAAAAATGGTAATTTTGAAAACTCACCACAAGGAAAATGAGTTGATTTGGAAAACATTTTACCCAACCAAACATGAGAAAATTGGAAAACAGTTTCCGAAAAATGTTTTCCTCCATACCAAACAGACCCTTCGTGTCAGCTGAGTTGGGTGGTTTGGTCTCCTTCAACACTTCAGTTTTCAGCTAGTTCTGCTGTCTTCCTCTTTAGCTTTTGAATGTTGTTGTTCCATTTTGTGTCTGGCTTAGAGTTCAACATTAATTTGGATTTTTCTTACATATATATAGTTTAGATTAGTTCAAATCTAGTTAAACCCATTTTTTCCCACCTCTGGATTCCTTTGATTATAAAAAAAAAGAAGAAAAATTTCAATTCACTTACTTGCTAAGGACACTAATATTGTATTCAATTTAACTCAGTGGTAGAGTAAGGCTATTAGTTCGTATAATTTATGTTCTCTTTTGTTGTATGAAAGATTGAAAAGAAGAGAAATAACAACTTCATTACCACAAGAAGTTAATAACTTGAAAGTTATTTCGAGACAATTAAACGACTTAAATTTGACACAATACATCACGATTAATAGACATACAACATGAACATCAATATAGTAATAATTGATATTTTACAACAAGATCATCGATCTGCTTCTCTCGATCCCTCACACACTCCGCAATTTAGGAATAACAAAAAGTGAATCTTTCTTAAACATGGTGACATCCAATACCTCATCCATGTTAATCTTAGCCGGATCCATTTCATTTGGCAGAATCCAATCGAACTTATGGATCAACGAAGCAACAGCTAACGGAATAAACCTTGAAGCCAAGGGTTCTCCAGCACATATTCTTCTCCCCGAACCAAAAGGAAGATACTCAAACTTTTGCCCTTTGTTGTCGAATTTTGAATTGATAAATCTTTCAGGTTTGAAGCTCGAAGGATCGTCCCAAATCTTTGAATCCCTTGCAATTGCCCACATATTGACCAACACTTGAGTGTTTCTGGGAATTCTGTACCCCATGACTTCACATGTTTGCACTGCACGGTGAGGGAGCAACAACGGTCCAGGAGGATGCAACCTTAGTGTCTCTTTAAAACAAGCGTCCAAGTATGGTAAGCTTGGCAAATCGGATTCCTTTATAATGCCCTTACCTCCTCCTACTACTTGTGATATTTCATCGCGGAGTTTTTGTAAGGATTGTGGATTTCTAAGGAGTTCTACAAGCATCCATTCACTCGTAGCAGTCGTAGATTCTGTTCCAGCACCAAATATTTCCTGAAAGATCAAAGAAATAGAAAATAATTATTAAATATGTTAAGTCATTTTCTTTATTGAAAAAAGTGAATGTCTCAAATAATAATTATCAGTTGAGTGACGTACCACAAGCAATGCATTGACATGTTTATCAGTGAAACCATTTTTAACCAAAGCATCTACAAAATCTACAGCATCCAAACTATCTCTTTTTCTTTTGTCCTGAACAATGTCTCCCCAAACAGCGCAAATAGTATCAAAAATACCCATAAGTTTCTTATAAGTCCCCTGGAAATCCGTACAGAAAATACCCAAAACAGGATACAAATCTGATAATTCCAGTATACCACCCGCCTCTGTAAATTTACGTAAGTACTCACTTAGTCTTGCACCAATTCCCTTTCCTTCATAATCAATTAAATCTACTGAAAGAAGTAAATTACCCAACACATTTAACGCGGTCACAAAAACCACAAACTTTATTTTAATCACTTGTCCCTTTTTAGTATCTAAATATTGCATCATTTCCCAGATTTTCATTTCCCTTATACTTACTTGCGATTCCAATGCTTTGTTAGAAAACAGGGCTCCCCTGTATATAGTTCGAACGTTTTTCCAATTCTCATCACACTCTTCTAAAAAAGCAGTTGACACATTGTGAAGTTTCGATCCCTCAACTCGGATGGGATGAGAAACGAAACGACCAGAAAGCATACGATCATGTGTTTTAAGTACCTCTGCAGCAGCTGCAGGGGATGAGGCTACGACCACGAGACGTGTGCCGAACCTTATGGACATTAAATCAGGACCATGAGATTGAGCTAACTTTGCTAGAGAAGCATGAGGACGTTTTCTACCAACTTGGAAAAGATTTCCAATAAATGGCCATGAAAATGGACCTGGAGGAAGAGGTAATTTTGTTTTTGATGAATTGAAATATCTCAAAGTGATTACAAAAACGAGAGAAACAAGAATTGGAGTGATTAAGTAATACATGATATACAGTTTGTTGGTTTTCTGATCAGTCCATTATGTTGCAACGCATATATAAAGGGCAAGACACCCTTTGTCACTTACACTAAACGTTAAAAAAAGAAAAAAAAATACTATAGACTTAAAAAATACTATAGACTACAGAATTGTACTCGAAATTTTGATGAATAAAGTTATGTTTTTTCATATTTAAAAAATAAAAATAAAATAAAATTATGGACTTAAATATATTTTAGATATTATGTGATTATAAGTTCTAATGAAAGGTAATTTAACATTTTAATTCTTTTTCATATGATTTTAGTGGGGAGCACTGCACAATCATCCCTAGATTTGATATGATACGAACATCGAGATTTATCTTGCGTTTCGACATGCAATATGAAGTTATGAATTCAATCAGTATTTGAATATGTAATTTGGGATCATAATTTCAAATTTCAAATTTCAATACATAATTTGAGATTTCAAATCATAGTTTTTTTAAAAAAAATATAAACTAGACCCATAAGCTTATATTTTGTAAAAAAAAAAAAGAGACTAATCATTTTAAAATTTGTAAAAAAAAATCATACTCGGCATGAAGAAATTATTCGTATCATGTGAGAGGATTAAATTAAAGAATAGTTAGTTATTACTATTGTTGGCTAGTGAGCTTATACAAAATTATGTGTATTTGAAAGTTTGTAATAACTAACATTTATTTATGAGAAAAACTTACATAAATATGTTATATTAAGAAAATATTTACATTTGTAGCAATAACATATTTTTTACGTCAACACTTATAATAAAGTTTTAAAAGAGAAAACAGTTTATAAAACACATAATATAAGGTTTATTGATGGATAATATATTTATCACATATTTTAATACACTTATAATACATTGTGTCAATTTCTTATCAAACAAGCATAATATATTTGAAAACACTTATAATACATCTATATTGCATGCATAATTCATTTTTAATGCATAATGCAGATTTACCAGTATATTCCTATATATTGCTATAAATGGTAAGAAATAAAGTTAAAATCAGTTATTATTTATTGAAAAGTACTCATCCAAGTAATTTTTCTATCTATAAAAGGAACAAGGAGATATGGATTTATTAGGACTGCGATTTAGGAAATTTGGATATCTTATTTATAAACACTATAGTTTGCTCATTTAATAAGATCTATAAGAATGTGGAGATATGATAGTTTTCACAACTTATGAAGTTTTCAGGTTTATGAGGAAAATAAAATTTAAAAAATTCAAAGTGTATGTCCAAACAAAACTTTAAATGTCTTGCCTCATAGTCAAAGGTCTTGAATTCGAGTTTTAGTATGGGAAAAGGATCAAAAGAGCCTTTTGTTAAAGCTATACTTCTAAAAGAGACATCGATTTTAAAAATTGATCACCAAAATGAACAAATCGTGAAACTCTCAACTACGACTGAGATTGAGTTTTGGTATAGAAAAAGGGTCAAAATGGTCATATTATAAAGCTATACTTCTAAACATTATTTTTAAAAATATTTTTGGGGCGAGTCTTGGGACGAGGCGTATCAAAAATGCTTCGGGACTCAAATATAATGTGTAGATCTATAGAACGTAAGTCCTAGAATTTGGGGCATAAAAAACGTAAGTCCTGGGCATAAAAGCATACGTCCTAGGTATTAATATTTTTCTTTGGTTTTTAAACCATTTTTGCTTTAAATCATATTTTTCATTATTGATGTAGTTATATTTATATTTATGCTATTATATTTTTTTCAAGATATAGTGATTTTTTCAAAAATGTATAAATAAACTCTCATATAAAATGACAGTCATATATAACTTTTTAGACAATCGTGTCTAAAATTGATAAGATAGAGCTTTCACAACACTATGTTCCTGAGATAACTATATTCATTTTTTGTCATCAGTCGTACGTGTTTTATTCATCTTCTTCTTTGTCAATTTAAAATTTCTTGTAATAATTTGTAAGACACAAATAGGCATATATAAATTATATATTATACGTTATATAACGCTATAAATAACAAACGTGTGTATCTTATGTTTGAAATTTTTACAATTGAATAAATTATTATAAAACCCATATTCAAAATATTCTAGAAGGAGTAGGAATATTAAATAAAATAAAATTGAGACTTCACTTGATTGAGTATAGCAATTAGAGTATCATTTTTATTTGTATATATTTTGTATTACATTTAATTACAAAAGTAGGTCTAAATCATAGTGATTGTTCCGCTTTAGAAGGCATTCAAAAGGTAAGACAATGAATTTCTAAATTTAATTATATGATAACCTAATTAATTTGAGCTTGAAATGTCTAAAAACATCTGAAAGAATAGAAGACAATCTTACAAAGAAATTTTAAAATATGATTGATTCAAAATGAAGTGAATTAGACAAATTAACAAGTAGAAAGTAACTACAAATTCAATTGCATTAAAAAAAAATTCAATTAATACTAACAATAAATACATACTCAATTAATTAAAAAAAAAAATACATACTCAATTATTTATTTATACATATTACCATTGAATAATTTTGAGGCCTTAACAATGAAATATGCATGTAAATTTTTAATTATATTTTTTAAAAGAATAAATTAATATTCTTTTTCAAGAAAATTAAATCCGTGTATTTAGGTTAGTTATGAAGTCATTTTACAACAAACATAATATGGGTCACGATTTAAAAAATTTCACTGCAAATTTTTTCAAATTAAACCATTTCAAGAAAGCTACATAATATAATGTCTTCTCTTGCCCGTCTCCATCAGGAAAATTTTAGTCATGAAATTATTGAATAAATAATTTATAGTAGTTGGAAAGTAATAGATGTTTTGTGGTGCAGTAGTTGAATAAATAATTTATGGTAGTTTAAAAGTAATAGATGATTTGTGGTTCATTTCTTAATTAATTTATAGTAGTTGGAAACTAATAGATGTTTTCTGGTGCATTTATTAATTATTAATTAACTTTTTTTAGTGAAAAAAAATAATTTATTTCACCATCACTCGATCTTTACATATTAATTACTATAATGTATAATGTATATGAATAGACGACTGCCATTGCACTCTTCAAATTGCAAGAGATTGTGTGAATCAATCATGAGCTTCCTATGATAATACATTAAGGGATCATTGAATTATGCAGATACTAAAATTCTATAAGTGATACTATATTTGATAGAAAAGAAAAATATCGAATAATATCGAATATAAAAAGATATAACACTTTACGTTTCTCTTCTTAGACAATTCATGCACATATAAGTGGTTCTTATGCTACAACTATCTATAATATTATAGTAGTCAGATTACATCCTAATCATTAACTATTCTAGGGATAAAATTAATATTAGGATTACATCATATACAGGTTGTTGGTTTTCTGATTAGTCCATATTGTAGCAACACATATATAAAGGGCAATACATCCTTTAGAAGGTCTTTCCAGCGGCCAAAATGGAAACAGAACACCTGCCAATAATTTTTCTGGAGCTCTTCTCTTTTCTAAATTCCACAAAGGTTCCCAACTTTACCCTAGCAATTTTAGAATAATCCTCATAACTAGGATAATCATTGTCTAACCCCGAGTCAATCCCACTATACACGACCCATTTATTCTTGTTAATTCAGCACCACAACCCACACATCCCCAGGATACACCCAGACACACACGATCCTTAGTCAAGAGCAGGACACGTCCATATTTGGTTTACGAATCACCTCATGGCTCATCTAGACCCTTGCCTCAAACTTAATCAGGACCTTCTTTTCACAACGAGTTTCACGATACATTTACAACTTGCATAACTTCAATAACTAGGCCAACATATTGCACATATCAAGTTCAGACACATATTTATTGTGCACATAATCACATTGTCACATTCACATAATTACAGCCTTCACATTCATAGCTAATTCGGACAACAAGAAGCACACATTCACAGCTTCAAGTTATACTCACAGACCAGTACAAAGTATTAGTTAGTTTGATCCATGGATGACCATTCCTGATCATCCATGCAATCACACCACCCCTAGGGCCACATACCAATTGGAACCTTCTCAGTTTCCAATTTGCTTTGCTTGTGGCCCCTCAGTTGTGACCACGATGTCCAGTTTACTTTGTTGAGATACCGATTGGAATCAGGAGATACCAATTGGACTCAACTCATACCACAAGCGACATTCGTACGAAAGGAGAGAAAAAGGGAAACAACTTCGTAGAATGATTCATAGCTTTCTGAGGAGTAGATGTGGACGTCAACACACCCATCCGCAGGAGTCTACTCCACATTTGCTCTTGTACGGGGAGATCGATAACCTGGGTTCTGATACCAATTTGTCACGACCCAATCCATCAGGCCGTGCGGGCACCCACTATAACACCGAAGTAGTAGAACCCTCATATCCCAATAGTTAAAACATGTGAAAAATTAACGAAAAACAAAGATAAATGAAATCAAGTGCTTTTACAAATGAAAACCTTCTTAAACAACTTCAATTTAAGACTTGTAAAGTAATTAACACCCCAAGTATCTAATATAAACGGGAACAAGAGCTACTAAGAGTACAACAGGACATAAAAATGAAAAGACACAACTCCCACCATGCGGGAGGAAAATAGAAGCTGCTGGAGGTTTCTTCGTCTTCGCTTAATGCAACATCACCGATCTTGCGTCCAGATTATGCCAAAAGGTATAGCAAGAGTAATATCAGTACAAAACACACGTACTGATAGGTATCATAGGTCAACCCGACACCCACTGCATAGTGCAAGAAACCAACTAGTAAAACATGTCGTAACACCCATCGCTTCTCCACCTTTACCCTCTCTCCAAATACCTCAGAATTACACTGGAACTCTTACCACCAACCACTTCCCAGTCAACTTACTTACTTGGTTCTTGATCATAGCCTAACCATTCTAATACGTAGAAAAGTCCACAACACGCACTACAACCATTTCGACTAACCACCCACGACATACTATTCCTCCAAGGTGAAATCCACCTAAGTAATTACATCACATTCACTACCCCCACTTCTCGCCCTTACAACACATGGACAGTCCTTGCTCTCAACTATTATGACCCTTGAACCCTTGACCTTCCTGATTCATTCAACAACACGATACACAACAAGTTCACTTAACACAAAAGAACAATCAGATATAAGTCCTCATAACCATATAACCACTCCGGGGAAATTACAATATCGTTTATCATTACGAACCATGTTCAATTTCACATTCTCAAATATCAAACTTATATCAAGTCATTGGTCCTCTCATGGAACCCAAACCCAAACCCAAATTGTTAGCATATCGAAACGTGGTACCGGATCCAATGTTTATGCCGGAACGTGGCAACTGATCCCATTATTTATGCTAGAACGTGGCAATCGATCCAAGTTAGTGTGTCGGAAACGCAACACCCGATCGATTCAACAAGCCACAATCACAATCACAATCACAAGTACATTCTCATAATCATAAAATCAAGTCAAGATTCATGACATTCATCATTCGTCTATCTCATTACAATTAGTGTGGCCAATAATGCAACATTGCATACATACACGTATTATAATGAAGCAAGAACAACATAAATCTCCTAATCATGAAATCACAACCATCATAATGAAGTTTTCATCGACATATATCACTTAACAATAATCCGACCAACTTCGCCCTGGTTCAGAACCTAAGGCTTCTTCCCATGATTAATTATGTTTTGTTCGGTGCACGAAGGTCTACGCATAAATCCTACCATTGATTTACATTATATTACGCAGTGAGCACAGATTTATAACTACTCAATTAATAAAACCTAACCTACCTGTGCGCCAAGCAGCTGCACGGAATTTTGACTTCGACTCTTGTTTCTGGACTTCGCGACAATGATCTTGGCCGGAAATCCGCTATCCATTGGCCTCCTTACGCTATAACTGTCCTTCTCATTCTTTCCCAGGCTTAGAGCAGCTTTTCGGGGGTTTCTATGGTGTTTTACGACTAATTTAGGTAATTTAGCAAGAATGAGAAAATAGGATTTCGCGTTATTTACATTTTGCCTCGCCTATCCCGCTCTTGCGCCAACTTACCCCGTTGTGGCACCGCCGCCCTAGCGGACAGTGGCCTAGAATTTTTCACGAATTTTGTTTTCCTAAATAACGACGGTTCGGGTTGTTACACTCTTCTCCCTCTCTCGATCTCATTTGCCTCTCTCAATCTCGCTCGCCTCCCTCCTCCTAATATGTGTAGCTAAATACAATAGTTTTTAATACAATTGTATTCATTTGATACAGATACATTGTATATATTGTATTTGTGATACAACGATACAACATGTATTCAACATATCTCGTCTATCTCCTTTCTCCCATATTTCGCTCACCTCTCTCCTCTCTCTCTCTCTTAGATTTTCGCTCGCCTCTCTCTTTTCTCCTAGATTTTGCTCGCCTATCTCTTATCTCCTCTCTCTCTCCTAGATTTTCGCTCTCCTCTATCCTAGATTTTGCTCACCTATGTCCTCTCTCCTCTCTCTCTCTCCCAGATTTCGCTTGCCTCTCTCCTCCCTCTTTTAGATTTTTCTCGCCTCTCTCCTTCCCCAAACATATAGCTATAATTCAAAATTAAGTAACTATAGCTATAAATCTCTAATTAAGTCCAAACTACCGTCATTTTTGAAAGTTTCTCGTTTTAAAATATTTAATTGATACTCAATATTCAGTTACTTAAACAAAAAAAAAATATGTTTCCCTTTTGCTGGTTTATTCTTCCTCTTTCTCCTCCTCCTTCTCGGTCTTGCTTCCTCTTCTTCTCCATATTTTTTTCCTATCTAGGTTGTGAGATTTTTAAACATTTTTCTATCAGTTAATCTCGAATTTGAATTAGTTTTATTTTGCTTTACATAAAATAATAAGTTCATGATGATTAAAAGGATTAAAAACAAATGGGTATTATTGGAAAAAGCTAAAAACAATGGCAAATCACTATTGTTGTAAAATGAGTTTTTATTTTATTTTTATAATTGTTGTTATTTTGAATTTTTTTTGATTAGGTTTGTCCTTATTATATATGAAACTTATAGTATATTTTAAAGGGAAAAGGTTCAAATATGCATCAAACTTTGAGAAAAGGCTCATAAATGTCATTCGTTAAAAGTTAGGCTCATTTATGTCACCCGTTAAAAGTTTGACTCATTTATGTCAATTCCGTTTGACAAAGGCTCATTCATGCCATTATTTGTTAACTGAAAAAAGTTTCGGTTTTGCAAAACCATTTTTTATACGTGGTCAATTATGATTCGGTCACGTCATTAATTAAATCATTTTATTAAAAGGAAAAGGCTCAAATATGTCATTAAACTTTGAGAAAAGGCTCATTTGTGCCATCTATTTTAAGTTTAACGCATATATGTCATTTTAGTTAACAAACAATGATATGGATAAACCTTTTTCTTAAACGAAAGTGACATAGATGAGACAATTTTTAACGGATGACATAAATGAGCTTTTTCACAAAATACAATAGCATATTTGAGCCTTTTTCTAAATTTAAATTTAACTTTATTTAAAATAGATTTGAGTGTTATATATTTGATTGTTGAAATTTGAAGAACAAGTTACTCGTTCTAGATACTTGAACTTCATGTGAAAATGTTGAAGTTTAACCCGGTAATAATCTGATCTCATGTGAAAATGTCTGAAGTTTGATATTTACATGTGACATTAACTAGGGGTGTCAAAAGATTATGAAAAATCGACCGAACCGGCAGAACTTAACTGAACCGCACCAAACCGATTTATGCCCTTTTTTCAATAAAACCGTCAATTTTTATTTAAGTTTATAACTGTCCCGTACAATTGGATGGTCTTTTTAATTTATGAGAAACTCGAAAAAATTTCGAACCAAACCGAATAACCTTACATGTATGTAAATATATTTTATTTATTAAAATATGTTAAATTTTATATATAAATATATTTTATAATATTTTCAAATATAAATATAATCTAGTTCCTAGGCCTCTAGTAACTAGGCGACTTTGGATTTTACTTTTTAATTAGCCTTTAATTGATTAAGTTTAAAATTAAAAGATATTAAAATAGATACTATATCAAACAATACGGCAAAACCTATGCAAGCACTCTTATTAAATATTTAAGATCAAACAATTTGGCAATAAGGTTTTACATTCTTGACTTCTTGGTGAAGAATTGAAGTGCTTCTTCAAGAACATATATGTGAAACAAGTATTCTAATTATAATATGTTTTGAGGTGATAATTTAAAAGTTAAAAAAAATGAAAATTAATTGAACCGTATCGATATCTAAGAATATCCGATATGAACGAGATGGTTTAAAAAAATCTAATTTTGGTTATCCAGATTATAAATGCTCGTTCATGTAGTGGAGTTAGGATTAATGAGTTTTAAAATTGGGTAGGTCAGATAAAATATTAAATAGAAAGTAAATTTTTAATTATATGTCTTTGTAGGAGCTAGGTAAGCGTCATGTAGGATAATAAAAATTGTGACATAATACTTAATAAGTTGGATGGTAAGGTCAAATATATCAAAAAAATATGACTAGGGGTAAATATAACCCTTTTCTAAAAGTACAAGGGAAAATATTACCCTTTTCACTAATAAAATAATATTAAGCACTAAAAAAAGAGAATATAATTTTAGACCTATAATTAATCAAAAAAAATCCTCATGTTGTAAAACTTAAGAATAAAAGAACAATACAAAGAGGAAGACAATAAGAATATAAGACAAGAGGAACAATATATGATAACTTTCTTTATTTCAAGTGTTCACCAAATCTTCAAGTTTGTACAATAGAAACCCTTGTGCCTCTATTTATAGTGCAACATAGAGGCATACAAAAGCTTAGTCATAAACATGACATTAAACATGAATATAATGGAGGAGGTTATAAAGGTGAAAGATTACAAGAATAATGATCATAAAGGTGGAGGTTATCTTTGTAATGGAGGTAAGTAATGTAGTGACTTCTTGGTGTAGTGGACATCCACACTTTATTATTTTATAACACTCCCTATTGGATGTCCATAGATAATATGCCTCGTTAAAATCTTACTAGGAAAACTTCATGTGGGAAAAAAATCTTAGTGAAGGTCTCGTTTTGAAAGTTGTCTCGTTGAAAACCTTGCCAGGAAAACCCGATTGGGATAACATCATGGTTAAGGAGAAGAGTACAACGTGTATTTTTCTCCCCCCGATAAAAACTTTACTTGATATTTCGGAAACGATGCATTCCAATCTTATATCACAACTTCTAAAATATTGATGTTGACAATCCTTAGTGAATCACTTGAACAAGTCTTTTAAACGTCTATGTCACCATTTTATTGAAGATCATGTGTGAAAAAAAATTGGTGAAATATGTTTTGTCCGGTATCCTTTGATTGTATCATCCCTTCAATCGAGTTATACATTATTTTCGTATATGTTGGCTAGAATATCCATTTCCAAATGAAATCACATATTTCCTGGGTATGATGGGTCATGATTCCAACTAAACACACTTCCGACTTACTTCATAAATCAATATTATTTTTGTATGATTTGAAGAAGTGGTTACTAGTGTTTGATTCTTTGCATATCAAGAAATTTTTGTGCCTCCACGTGTAAGCAAATAACCTATTTGCGATCAAGCTTTATGTGGATCAAATAAATATTTTGCATCTACATAATTAAATAATTTTCTTGACTCGGGGATTGATCATCTCAATTTTATTGAAGCTCTCTTTTCTTCTAAAAGAAAATCACACATCTTCTATGTTTTGAGTCACTTGCTTTGTTAGTTTCTTGGCATAACTTGAATGATAATATGACAATCTCTTCACAAAACTTTTGTTATGTAGATCAAATAATCTTCTAGCATTTGCATAACCAACAATTTGTAAGTGCACCAATTGCACTAATACATGATATTTTCTAATCATTTTCAGGAGATCGAAAATATTCTTTTTCTCTGTCTTAAGCAATATTAATTAGAACCACTAGGTACTCGATGAAATTGCTTTAAGACCTTTTAAATCCTTCGAGGATTTTCATATAACCTTTATCGTCTAGTTAAACATACTAATAATTCATTATACATATTCAAGAATTTCATCTATTGCTAGACTGAAATAAGTCTCATTGCATCCATCCACCACTAGAGAATATATCTCCATTTGATAATAATGTCAAGATTTTGCGAAAACATTTTAGGCCCTGAGGCACAAACCACACTTTATATCTTACGGTTATACTTTCGCACAATGATTCATTTGTACCCCACAAACATTATATCTTGATCTATGAACTATAAGTACAAAAACATCGCTTTTCTAAGTGAAACAAAATATACTTGAATAGTGCATTTTATTTGGCCAATCATTTCTCTGTCCATACCATATGACAAATTTGAATTCAAGATCCTCGTAACCATTTATAGCATTGAATGCTACTTCATATCAAAGATATCGTCGTCAGTCATTTGATTCGATTCCAATACGACATAACTTATTGAGATCTCTTCATTTTTCATTATTTCAGGTACCCGACACTTACCTCATTATCATGACCATTTTGATAATTTGCTCTTCTCCTTTCTCAAGGAGTTTTACATTTGGAATCGATTGGTCTATCACGCTTCTGACGTACCATAGATGTAAACACCCCGCTATTTGAAAGAGCTGGAATTAGAAAAAACCATTTTTGGAAGGAATAAAAATCTGAAATTTGGCAAGTATGTTAAGTATGAGTTTTGGGTCAACTTCAAATGACCATAACTCTCAGTACATGATGAGTTAGGTGTGCCATAAGATATCAAATGAAAGGTCTTTGAATTATTGATGTTTGCGTAATCAAGACACAACTTCCGATGAAAGTGTCTACGATCGTGCAATAGTATAATAACCCAACCAAGGGTTGGGATCGTCCCAAGAGAGTGGTTTTGAGAATTTATAGAAAAATAAAATCTAGTTCTAACTAGTCGTAGCTAAAGACATTAATGAGTAAAAAAATTGTAAATTAAAGAAGGGGGGACACAAAAGTGTCAAATATCAAATGGGGATTTTGTCACAAGTAAAAATTAACGAAATCAACAAGGGTTTCTAAATAATGAGGGGGATTCTTGGGATGTGACTGGAATACGGGTTAATCTAAATTATTGGGTACATGCTTTCGATAGAAAATTTATAGAGTAATAGTGACTAGGGTAAGCTTTATGTGGAAATAAGTTCTCTCTCGAGCAACTTACCCCGTTACAAATGGGTTCCTCTCGGATACCCACTTGCCGCATGAAGACCAGTCTACGCCTTACCCCACTCACTCTCTCGAGCTAAGTGTTAGGATATGGGACTAGGGCTCACTCTCTCGAGTTGAACCTCATGTCGACCCACTCCTTAGTCCATCAATCTAGTAGTCTTAGTTTTACGACCTCTCTCTCGAGCAAGCCGAAAACACATAAATAAACTTGTATTTGCAACTACAAGTTCATTAGCTTCATACACAACTACTAGATGAAATCACCATTAAACTACATCTAATCTATCAGCAAGCAAGACCCAACAACAATTTTAACCCATATTCACTAAATCACACCCCAAGAATTGGGGTTTTTTAGTCACACATCAAGAGATAGAAATTTATACCTAAATGAAGTTGCATTCAAAATGGGTATGAAGATTTAAGTCTTGTTACAGGCCAAGAATGAAGAATCCAAGAGACCCAACTCCAAATCTTGAAGATGAAAACCCTCTTCTCCTTCAAGTCTTCAAAACCCTCTCAAATTTAGAGCAAAAAAATACTAAAAAGTACTATTATAATGTGAAAATTATAATAATGGTTCTCTCCTTTAAATTTAATAAAGAGTCTAGTATTTATAGACTTTAGAAAATAGTGCTGACGGATTGCTTGGCGAGGTTAGTCGCGAACGCCAAATGACTCGGCGATTCACCCTTTTTCTAGTTCATCGCCGTTTGTGCTTTGCCTTCAACATCTATGCGTTCTGGATCATTGGGCGGTATACTTCTGCTTCGCGGAACTGACCGACGAAACGCCGACTGCTCCTTTCATCGCCTTTTTTATCCTTCTCCTTCAGGGCTTCGCGTACTGGAACAAAGGGCGGAGTACGTCCCTTCGACGAATCGCCAAGCATTCTTGGCGATGCTCAAGCTTCAGCTTCTTCATTCTTTTCAGCCTTTCTGTTCTTTTTGACACCTAAATGTCCATGCTTCCACTAAAACTTCAAATACCTGAAACTTAACCGTTTTTCATCAGATATTTAGATTAAATAAGCATTTGAGGACATTATTTCTATTAAAATAAAGCCCTAAATGAGTCCAATTTGTGGACTCATCAATTATCATTCCAACGCCGCCGAGTTTGTTAATTTTTTAGTTCATATGAGGGAGATATGCTCGTTTAAAGTCGGGTTATCTGGATAAGGAAAGTCAACCGAATTTTAGAGGGGTATTTTGGTCTTTTAATTACCCAATTAAATTATTTTGGTTTTAGTAAGTTATTTGGGATCTAACTAAGTTAGTTCAGTTTACATAATTAATAATTACGCTAGGGTTTTGAGAGAAGAGAAAAAAGAAGGAAAGTCAAGGCGTTCTTGGAGATTTCTTGCGGAATTGAAGTCGTTTCACCAAGGGTTGATCCCTAAAGAGATATGTGAGACTTTCATAGCGCCGGGTTCGTTCACCCACGCGCCAATCATATTTAGTTCAGCAAAATTTGCTCTAGAAAGTTGAAAGTTTGATGATCTTGAATTGTGTTCTTCAAATTGGCTTTCGTTCTTGAGATTTGATGGGATTGTTGAGTTCTTGATGGAATCGTGTCAATTTAGAGTCGTTTAGGAGTAGATTCTTGTGTACATGCACTGGGTATTTGAATCCAAAGAGAAAATGAGAAAAAGAATCGAATTTAGGCGAATTGGGGTTAGAAAATAAAGAAGGAAAAAGTCAAGCAGAAACTGGGTACCAGGTCCCCATTGCGGACTAGAACTCTTCTCTCCGCCTCGCGGAGAGGTCGCGGACCCTCTGTCTCAAAATTTATTTCGCGACAAAATATTAAAATGCATCTCCGCGTCACGGATTTGCTTCCAGACAGTGATTTCTTGATTGTTTCTCATGTTTAACTATCAAAAAACACTCATAAACATCACGATATCTTTCCTATCACAAATCACAACCTTGAATTCATAAATCAAATTCAAGAAAGAGTTGAGAGTCAAGTCTTGAGGGTTCTTCGAGTCCTTTTAAGAAGTCTTTTACAAATCTTTTAAACTTGTTTTAAGACTTGAGTTTTGAGTTGAGTAAGAGTAACAAATGAAGTTCATTTTCTTCAAAAGAGTATATGGGAACTATGTATTCCCAAAGCGTAAATCTTTTCACCTTTAAACAAGAAAGGAAACTCTAATTTCCAAAAGTGCCTTTGAGCTAGTTTTTTTGGAGTAAAGAGTAAATGTTTTCACATTTAAGCAAGAGAGGAAACACTGATTTCCAAGAGATCCCTTGGGCTAGTTTTAGAGTAATTATCTCAAACCACAGAAAGAGTTATGTTTTAAACGTATGAGCTGGTTATATTTTGGGATTAGTATTGAGCACCGATTTGGGGACAAGTTGAGTTCAAATAATTCATGGTTTCCATAAATTGTGTATCCAACATAGGTAGAAAAGGATCATACTTTTTAGATGATTCCTTAGTTCTTTTTAGCATAGACTAGTGGATTCACTTAGTAGTTAGGTTCTATACCCCAGACAAGGTATAGGACGGCCCTGGTAGCGCGAGGAAAAACGTTGTATCATCACATAGCTCATAGTGATGGTTGTCGGTTATAGAAACTCCCACAAAGATATTTTGTATTCTTATATACATAGAGTTTACTTTGTATTTTCATATACAAATAGAGTTTAAATTGTATCCTTGCATACAAACGGAGTTACTATTATATTTTTTTAATACACAGAGTTGTTATCCGCATGTTTTAAAAGCTTTTCTTTACAATGCATTTTTATTACTGATTTATATTGAAATGAGTTGAGTTGAATTGAGACCAGAAATGTTCTTTCAGTTCTCTTTCAAGCTTATGTTTTGTTTTAGAATTCCCCTTGCATGCTCGTACATTCAATGTACTGATACCAGTTGGCCTGCATCTTTTTATGATGTGGATACAGGTAACCAAGATCACCATCTAGTGCATTGTTGATCTAGTTGAGCTTTAGAGTTGTTGGTGAGCCTCTTAGCTTCCAGAGGATCCCCTTTTTATTGTTTTCAGTATTCTAGTTCATTAGGATGTCGTGGGTCTTGGCCCCACGTCCATCTCAGTTATTAGAGGCTTCATAGACAGTTAGTTATTGTTAGTTCATGAGTCTTTCCATTTCCATTCGGTTATGTTGAGACTTGAGTTGCCACTTTGGCTAGTGAATGTTTATTTATAAAACATTCTAAGTTATCTATTGAGTTTTCAGTTTACTTTTAAAGTACTTTTATCATGAGTGAGTCTTCCGTTGAGTAGTAAGTCAGGCCAAGGGTTCGCTTGGGGCCAACAATGGTTCTCGAGTGTTAGTCCCGCCCAAGGTGTAGGCTCGGGCGTGACAATATACTCTGTCCTTCAAGGACTATTTATTGAAGCATTTGCAGCTTAATTAAAATATTGGGTTAGCAAATGAATTTGACAAATTATTTGCAACATTTATCAAATGAATTATCTCTTGAACCTCAAGTTCACATTTTTTTAACGAGAATCTAGATAATTCACCCCACACATAGTTTCAACTGCTAAACATATCTCCCTCTAATGTTAGGAAATCTAACATTTACCCCAACCTCATTTGGGGATCCGTCTTTGTGCGTGGTGGAGCAATAAGATCTTATGTGCACACATCAAATTTTAGATGTAAATTATTGGGTTACTGACCCTGAACCAATTGTGAAAGGAGAGCCTTGTTGGCTTGATGCGTACATGTTAAATAATCTCATTTCATACCAAATTTTATTTGAGAGATTTTTTCTCGTTATCAATGGTTTAGCTATAATTGGAGGCATACAATTTTTGCGCTAAACCAACCAGCATTATCAACATAATTTTATAGTTTGAAACTGTGCTCTTAATTTAATAATTCGAGCAAACAACCTTACAAAAATCAATTTGTAAATTGATACAAATGCACATGTGACCATACCATGGATGCATCTTTTAAATCATAATAGTACGTGATCCACATGGCAGGTGAAATATTCATTTTTTTATATGTTCCAAATAATTTCAGGGGATATTATCTCAACCTTAGCTGGTACAATGATCATTTTATCATGAAAACAAGCAACACATAAGAATTATTAAAGAATCTTTTATTTCTTCCACATATAACCACATGAATACTCAATTTCTTTTGCATCACATTTCAACTGAAATGGTCAATCGGTTATGCCAACTGATATTTATTCTAGTAAACTTCTAGTTTACTTTTGCATGTGATTCCATCATCATGCCTATATTTTTATACAACAAACAAATATTTATAACCCTCTTCGGTTGTAGTAATCTAAAGATATTAAATCTTCTTATAATTTATAGTCTCAATATAATAATTTTTTTCTTTTCAATTCATCCGAAACATAAAATTTTCTTTTGAGACTTACTACAACCTCAAAATTATGGACAATTTCATTCATACGGATAGTGACAAATTATTCCTTTCGAAACTCTCAATTAATTTTGTGTAATATCACAAATTTAACAACACCAATCTTATGGTGACCATCTCCTTCAAGGAGAAAATTATTATTATTGTCATAATTAAAGTTATTACATGCAAGACTTGTTTCTTGAAAATTAATGACAAATTTATGTTGCCACACAACAATATTTATTTTGGTCATGACCACAACCTTTATAAGAAAGAATAATTTCTTTCTTTTGTCCGTCAATAGTTCATAATAATTACATACCACAATATTAGTGTAATACTCAAAGTATATGGCCAAATGACCATTTGTGTCAAAATATTTCTTTTCAATCTCTCAAACCTCCCGTAGAGGTGAGATGTGACATTTATCCAACCATACATGAACATGTCCTTATCCATACAAATACAAGTCACATTTTCTTCAAGAAATGGACCATAACCATTTGTACATGCTCCATAAGTTTTTATTGGAAACTCATTGGCATGCTTTGGCATTATCAAATTTATGTGACTCACCTCAACATCACTTTAAAAGGTCAAATGTACTATCATTTTGTATTTCTTTATTTTGATGGAGAGTTTATAAAACTTTTCAAATTGGATTGCACCAACAACAATGTGCGCAATAACCTTTCATACCACTTTGATGATAAAAAAAAGGCAAAAGGCATAAATTGCCCCCTAAACTTGTATCCAAAAGTCATTTACACACTTTAACTAATGGGGCGGCCTATTACACACCTTAAGTATATAAAAGTATATTTATTTTTCACATAGTTGAGCGCGTCAACACGCTAATAAAGTCATTTTTATTTATTTTTTTAATTAGAAAAACCTAACCCAACGGTTATATTCCCATTCTCTTCATATAACCCACCCACCCGACCCTAATGAACAAAAACCCTAAATTTTCACCCAAAAATCTGAATCAAGAACCCTAAATTCAAACATAGTTCAAAATTCCTTCTTTTGAACCAAAGGTAACTCTTTTTCATTATTATTCATTCATCTCTTTTCCATTTTGATTCATTTCTCTCTTTTTCATTTTGATTTATTTCTATCTATTTTGTATTTTTAATTTTTACTTGTTTGATTCGCGATAATTCTTATTAAGGTGCTACAATGGCTCGAATAAGCTTGACTAGGCTCTGTTTACAAGAGGAAGATCATGAATTGGAAGAGGTGCGATGCAAACACGGATTGTTTTGCCTTTGCTGACCTCTTGGACCCCGAGAAATCCTAGTAGAAGATATTGGGGTTGTCCTTACTATGGGGTAAGTTAATCTTTTTTAAGAGTTGAATAATTCGTTTTGTTGTTTCAAGAGCCATAGAATGATTCGTTTTGTTTTTTAAGAATGCTAGATCATGCGATTTTTGGCTTTGGAAAGATGATTATATTGATCCAAGATCCAAATTTGTGATTCCCAAGTTGTTGGGAAGAATTGCGGAGCTTGAACATAGTGTTGAATCTTCTCGAAAAGTTGAAACTTCGGATAAGGAAATCAACAAGCCTACTAAGTCGACCAAATCCATGGAAAGCAAAATAGATATGAACAAGAAGGAGTCAAAAATGGACAATTTTGATGATGATTTGAAGAAGATGAAAGCAGTTGA
>NW_006238945.1:116567-118125 GCF_000226075.1 Solanum tuberosum
GCTGTAATTCTTATTAAGGTGCTACAATGGCTCGAATAAGCTTGACTAGGCTCTGTTTACAAGAGGAAGATCATGAATTGGAAGAGGTGCGATGCAAACACGGATTTGTTTTGCCTTTGCTGACCTCTTGGACCCCGAGAAATCCTAGTAGAAGATATTGGGGTTGTCCTTACTATGGGGTAAGTTAATCTTTTTTAAGAGTTGAATAATTCGTTTTGTTGTTTCAAGAGCCATAGAATGATTCGTTTTGTTTTTTAAGAATGCTAGATCATGCGATTTTTGGCTTTGGAAAGATGATTATATTGATCCAAGATCCAAATTTGTGATTCCCAAGTTGTTGGGAAGAATTGCGGAGCTTGAACATAGTGTTGAATCTTCTCGAAAAGTTGAAACTTCGGATAAGGAAATCAACAAGCCTACTAAGTCGACCAAATCTATGGAAAGCAAAATAGATATAAACAAGAAAGAGTAAAAATTGGATAATTTTGATGATGATTTGAAGAAGATGAAAGCAGTTGAAAAGAAATGGAAAAACAAATTGGCTAAGTCCAAGAAAAGGGAGAAACAACTTTGGATTGCTCTGTTGTGTGTTTGTATTTTAGGTGTAAGTTTAGTATTTCAAAGAGTATTGTTTCTGAAAGGAGAAGGACATTCAAGGAAATTGTCATGAGCTCTTATTATACCAAAAATTTGCAATATTGTGTTGAACTTGTAAGGCTTTTGTGTAATGAAAAGAATTTACAAAGCTTCCCTTAGCTTAATTTGTCTCATTTATTGTTGCAAGTATTGCCTTTTGTATTTGGTCATAAACTATATATTTAGTGTGTACAACTATCTGCTCAACTGTCTAAACTATACGTTTGTGTAGCCACTGCTAAAGTAGTCACTAATTGCCCTCCATAAACACAGAAACCATCACTAAAAGAGAAGCAATATTGTTACATAAACAGACATTCATAACTGCATAATCATTAATCAAAATATAAGTTAATATATGTCAAAGCAGTTACATAATCAAACACCACAAATCAAAATGCAGTCACAACTGCAATTCATTGTCTTAAATATAAGGGTACTAAATAGGGATAAAGTGCATTGCATTGTCTATCACCCAACAAAACAAATGTCTACATTGCATTACCAACAAAAATCTACCAAAACAAGTTAGATTGCATTAGAGCTCTCTTGGCTCAAATGTGCAGCCTTAGACCTAGTCTCCATTTGTTTTCTTCCCCTCATCTCTTCAAGTTGGCTTGAGGCCATAGCTTGTTTTCCCTTCCATTTCACACCACATGGTGGTTTATGTCCAAGATCTCCAGTGACAACTGCTGAAGACTTCACATTTCTAAATCTTTCACTAGGCATTCCAGGCTGTTCAAATGAATATAAATAATCTTAATTTGTGATTAAAGAAAAAATAATAAATGATATTTAAGTATAGAAATAGGGAACTTACATTAATAATAGTAGCACCACTTTGTGTGTGTAGTGCACCCATTCCAACCATTCTTGTTCTGCTAGCAACACTACCCTAAAAAATAACAAAATATTCAGTAAA
>NW_006238945.1:118247-124944 GCF_000226075.1 Solanum tuberosum
AATGTCTACATTGCATTACCAACAAAAATCTACCAAAACAAGTTAGATTGCATTAGAGCTCTCTAGGCTCAAATGTGCAGCCTTAGACCTAGTCTCCATTTGTTTTCTTCCCCTCATATCTTCAAGTTGGCTTGAGGTCATAGCTTGTTTTCCCTTCCATTTCACACCACATGGTGGTTTATGTCCAAGATCTCCAGTGACAACTGCTGAAGACTTCACATTTCTAAATCTTTCACTAGGCATTCCAGGCTGTTCAAATGAATATAAATAATCTTAATTTGTGATTAAAGAAAAAATAATAAATGATATTTAAGTATAGAAATAGGGAACTTATATTAATAATAGTAGCAATTTGTGTGTGTAGTACACCCATTCCAACCATTCTTGTCTGCTAGTAACACTACCCTAAAAAATAACAAAATATTCAGTAAAGAAACTTATTTAAAACTTATACATGAAGTAAATAAAGAAAACTATATCACCTTTTCTATTGAACCCTTTGGTCTACCCCTTCCTCTTCTAGTTGGAGCATTAGGTGTTGCTCTTGGGCCAACAATTTGTGTTGATGTTGGTGCAGTAGCAGGGCCAACAGTTTGTGTTGATGTTGGTGCAGCAGCAAGGCTAGAAGGAGGTCTTGAACTTGGTGCAACAGGGCCAGAAGGAGATCTTGAACTTGGTCCAGCAGCAGGTCTTGAACTTGGTCCAACAGTAAAGCTTGTGCCATAAGCAGGTGGACCAAGATGACACTTTCTTTTATTGTGATCCTTGTTATGACAAGTGTTGCATGACATCTCAATCCCTATTTTGGATAATTTTCCAGTTTTACTGGTTTCACCTTCCTTTTTTTTCCTTTTCTTGTCAGGCCTTCCTGGCATCTTCCTAACATGAAGTGGTGTCACAGAGATGTTTTGTGATTCTGGCCACATTTTCAGATTCATAACTGGCTGAATGAAGTAGTTGTATGTCTTCATGTATGTTTCTCTGTTATAACAATGAGAAATGTAGTTGATTGGGTCCAATTTCCTATGGTGAAGAGCAGCTATTACATGAGGACATGGTATGCCTTTCAACATCCATGCTCTACAACTACATATTTGCCTTTGAATATCTACTACATGTCTGTATGGTCCATGAAGTACCTCATACCCTGTATCTGAATTCCATTCAATGCTGCATTTTATAGACTTAGTTGTGTTATCTTGTAGAACCTTCATTGCCATTGGAGAAATGTCACATATCCAAGTATCGCAAAACTCTCTCATCTGCCCTATTGTTTTCATCATTTTCACCCTAATTTCTTCAAGCATTGTAATTATAGTCTTATGCCTTGCTGCTAATATCCATGAATTGAAACATTCAACCATGTTATTGTTTACAACATCACATTTTGAGGTAAAATTAAAGTAAAGCTTGCTCCATCTTTCAGGATTATAATATAACAGGTGATCAACTATATTATTTCCCAACCTTTTCATTTAACCTATGTTATCTTTTAACTCAGCCTCAAAAGTAGACCTTGCACACCTCCAGAAACATTTCTTTCTCTCAAGACCTCTCCATCTCTTTGACCAGTTAGCAAGGATGTGTCTAGCACACATTATATGCTCAACATTTGGCAAATGATCAGTTATGGCAATTTCAAGACCCTATAAGAAAATTCAAGACATAAAACTAAGAAACTAAGACATTCATAAATAAATAGGCATTCAAGACATGAAATAAATCAAAAAAATCAATAAATATTCTAACCTTTTGCATATCTGATATGATTGTGAGGTCCGTACAATCTCCCAACTGAAGATCTTCCTTTAGAAGTTTGACAAACCAAGCCCAAGTAAACTTATTTTCAACTTCAACTACTGCCCAAGCCAGTTCCCATCTTTACAAACAGCAACCGATAATTGACCTTTAGATACTCCCTTTAGAAAACAACCATACAAACCAATGTACCTCCTACAACCAACCAAGAAGGACTTCTTCATTGCATCAAAACATATGTAGAAGCCTTGAAACATTTTTCTACCTTTTTCAAATGTTTCTTCATGAAGCTTGACTATACATGTACTACTTGGATTAGTTCTTAGCAACTCATCTTTGTAGTCCAAAATCCTCCCAAACTCAAGAACATAGTCACCCATTAACTCCTGTAATACTTTGTTTCTTGCTCTCCTACACACTGTTCTTCCAACATATAAATCCAATTCTTTTTTAATAAGCCCTTGAAACTCAAAGATTCTAATGTCAGGTTGTTCCTTTATCCTTTCATTGTAGTGACTAGATAAGAACTTGCTATTACAAAGCTTGTTCCTATTAGTAGGATCACATTTGTGAACTGGATTGTATGTCTTTACAACAAAATTATCTGTCCTAGAATCAAAGCTAGCAAATAAAACCCAAGGACAACCAACTGTACACCTAACCCTTACCCTTGTTGGTTCATTAATATACATTTCAATTGCAACATGTTCAGCAACAACATATTTGGTAACAGCAGATCTAAACTCATTAACACTTTCAAATACAAGACCCAATTACCACACTACTTTCTGAGAAGATACATCAAATACAACTCTATTCATCTTCTTTCTCCTTCTTGGCTTAACTCTCTCTCTTTGTTGAACCTTTTCTTCATCATCACTGAAAGCATCTGGATCTGTTTCAAAACTAGCAGCTTCATCTGAGGGATAATAAGGCTCATCACTAGCTAGCTTGCCTTCTAAGTTGTTTCTATTACCACCTGTAGATTCATCATACCCAGCATCTGGCCCTTTTTTTTATGTTCCTAACTTGACATGATCAGGCAATGTAGCTCTTTCTCCCCTTTTCCTTCTCTTTCTTTTACTCATTTCCTCCTTAAAACTTCTTAGTTCATCATCTACATCACTCCCATTAAATCCCCCCCCCTAATTCAATGATTATCTATCTGAATCTTGTTCATTAGAAGGATGGACAGGGTCAGGAATTGGATCAGAGGAAGGATGAACATGGTCAAGAGTTGGATCAGTAGAAGGATGGATAGGGGTTGGAGTTTGATGAGTAGGAGGAAGAGTATTTGGAGCAGTGAAATAGTGTACATGAGAAGATGTATTTGAATTGACAGGGGCAGGGTTTGAGGCAAGGTTTGAGGCAAGGTTTGAGGCATTTTCTTGGGCCTCATGTGTTGGTTCTAATTCAGCATCAAAAGATGCATTAGGCCCACCGTTTTGAGATACTCCCTCACCTACTCCAGTTTCTCCATATTCCAATAAAGGTGGGACCAAAACTGGATCAGCAACAAAGTGAAACACAAAACAGTCCAAAATATCTCCATGACTCAAACACTTAGCAATTAAAGTAGTATCATAGTCAGATTTGATTTCTAACATAGCAGTACTTCTAGGAAGTTTGACATACAACACACATTGTCCAGGTTCATACCCCAACTCTTTCAGACAATCCCTCAATTCAAAATAAGATAACCTATCTATATCAACATCTAAAAACTCATAAACTCCTCCACCATGATATGGTTTCCCCTTGTATTCCTTTTTTCAATCTTAATAACACCACCGTGGTAAAATCTCAAAGTAATCAATTCAAAAGACATTTTAACCTGAAAATAATGTTATCAGCTAACCCTCAACAACAACGACAAAACATATACAATAAGAAAATTAACAACAAAGGGGAATCATGTGAATGAAAGACGACATACAGTAAACTTGAAAAAAAAAGTAAAGACGAAATAACCCTAAGCTACAAAGTATGAACTATGAAGTAACCCTAGAAATGTTTGACTGACCTTTCAGATATGGAGACGACAACAAACTATGAACAATGAATGCCTCTATTGTACCCACCAAACCCTAGTAACCACCGATTTGCTTCCACCAAACGATGAACGCCTCAATCGACAATGTTCTTCAAATATAACAGTGAAAACTTGATTAGATGGTTAAAACTACAAGGATGCTTCAAAAACACCACAAAATCGAAGAAATCTTTAGCTAAAATTAGGATTTATGGATGAATTTTTTCGATTAGGTTTTGGTGTTCTTAGAGAAAGGAAACGGGTGGGTGAAATAAATGGACTAGGGTAAAATAAAATGGATTTGGGTGAAAAGAGTCGGGTTTGGGTCAAATGAATTGGATTGGGGTCTTTTATTACGTGGCTTAACTAGGAGGCGAGTGGCTCTCACTCTAGGCATAATGTCCTGGGTTGGGTGACAGAAGGGGGAAATAAATATACTTTTATGTACTTAAGGTGTGTAATAGGTCACCCCATTAGTTAAAGTGTGTAAATGACTTTTGGGTATACATTTAGGGGGGAATTTATGCCTTTTGCCATAAAAAAATTACCTTCACATTTGAAGGACCATCTTAAGAACTCATAATGTTCTTCCTTTTAATTACCACAATGATGATCATTAACATTTTACCACGTTAATATTTATACATTCAACCACTGCTACCACATTCACATAAGAGATGGAGAAAATAAATTGGAAGGACTTCATGACTTTTAGTCAAAAGTATACAACTTTATGTTAGTCATCATCATATCATCACTATAGTGCATTAGGACTTAAACCTAATGTCTTACCCATATAAAGACGTCTTTGGTCATAAATCAATGGGACTTGAACCCAACTTCTTATTATCATGGTGCACCGAGACTTTAACTTGATGTCTTACCCACTTAGCGCGGTGAAACTTGAATTCACCGTCTTACCGTCAATCAATGTCTTAATGAACCAAATGCATTACAAAATAATAAATATTGAATACCATAAATATAATCTGAATGTGACTTCAAATAAAAGAAAATTGAACTAAACTAATTAATTAGAACAATAGGTTGGAACCATATGAAAGTCTCAAGTTAAAATAAATTAAAACATTTTAACAGTCCTTCTCAATATTGTTACAGAGATTAACATAATTTACTAACCATTTTAAAATAACCACAAAAGAAACTTTATTACTACAAATAATATATTACTAACTCAACAAGTAAATGTTTAGATAATGAAAAATAAAGAGGTATTAAAGTAAATAATAATGATGATCCAATCAATATGTATATGACACATAACTCAATAACTAATATTTTCTAACTTGGAGAAATTACATACCTTTTGTCTTTACCTTTTCTTATCACGGGTGGGGAAAAAATCAAGTTGAGACTTAATTTGAAAAATTGGAGAATCATGTTGATAACGTGTTGTAAAACTTAAGAATAAAAGAACAATATAAAGAGGAAGACAAGAAGAATATAAGACAAGAGGAACAATATAAGATAATTTTATTTCATTGATCAAGTGTTCACCAAATCTTGAAGTGTGTACAATATGAACTCTTATGCCTCTATTTAAGTGTAACATAGAGGCGTACAAAAATTTAGTCATAAACATAACATTAAGCATGAATATAATGGAGAAGGTTATAGAGGTGAAATGTTACAAGAATAATGATTATTTTATAACACTTCATTTGATCCTAGACTTTTTTGTTTATCAAGATACAAATATATATCCATACGTATTCGTACTTGTACCTTCCAAGAAAAAATATATATGATCTTGTTATTTTAAATAAAATTAATGTACTTTAGATCAGTTATGTTGTCATTTTACGACAACATGACATGGGATGTTTGTAACGTTTAAATAATTTCACTACAACATTTTGTAAATTAAACAATTGCAAAAAAAAAAAAAAAAACTACTTTTATAAAGGATAAATATCATATATTCTCTGGTCTGTCGGCCATCAGAAATCTTTAGTCATGATAAGAAAGATTTTAATTGAATAAATAATTTATAGTAGGTGGAATATAATAGATGCTTTCTGGTGCATTTCATAATTAAATTTTACTAAAAAAAAAAGATCTTCATTTCACTATCACTTGATCTGTTCATATATTAATTAATGTATGCATGCATTCTTCAAATTATAAGAAAATGTCATGAGCTTCCTATAATAATAACTGATAGATGGAGTTATGAATAATTAAATTTTACGTAACTAATCTCCACATAAAAATAATATATAAATTACTTCATACCTTATTCTTATATTAAATACCATAAAAGGTACACACACCTCACACTCAAGGTTGCTATGGGAGCACAATATCAAAAATGAGAATTGAGATGACTCGTACTCTAATATCATGTAAAAAAATATATTTTAAGTCTAAAAGCTTGTTTAGCATTGTTGTTGGGAGATCAAAAGTGTTTTTTTATGAAGAAAAAACATTTTTTAAAAATAATTAGTGTTTGACAAATTTATAAAACTGCTTTTAAATAAAAGTAGAAGCACTTTTTCTGTGTTTGGGAAAAAGCTAAAAATTTCTACTTCTTAAAAAACAAGAAACATAAGTAGAAAATTATTTTCTTGAAGACTAAAATATCCCTCCCAGCTATACATATTTGCCAATATATCCCTTATTAATTAGTTAATTAGCATATATCATAACTCATAAGTTTGATTGAGTTTCATTCAAGAATTATATTTTTTATTTTTTATTTTTATATAATAATTTTTTATTTCATTTTAAGTTTATAATTTTATTTTATTTTATATTTTATATATTATTTACGTTTTATTTTACAGAATCATAAATAAATGTAATAACAACATTTTTGTAGGATTAAAAATATGAAGGACTTTATTTATTTTTGTGGTGAATTTTTCATATATATATATATATATA
>NW_006238945.1:125042-128987 GCF_000226075.1 Solanum tuberosum
TATATATATATAGTGGTTTAATTTGTGGAATGATATTTAAATTTATATTTCTTGATATTTTGAATTATATTCAAGTCATCATGTTAATATTATATTAATATTTAATCTATTTATGTATAATATTGATTGAAAATTTGAATATGTATATTTTAATTTAATTAAAAATAAAATAAAATTTCAATAAATATTTAAAATAGTTTCTCTCTATAAAATAATCTTAATATTAAAAGTACATTGATACTTACCTTTTTTTTCGTAATTTGACTTTCCAAAATCAATTTTAAAAAAAGATTAGTCAAACACGATTTGCTTATCAAAAGCACATTTCAAATGAATTAGTCAAATACAAATTGGTTTTTTTCAAAAGCGTTTTTTAAAAAGTTATTTTTAAAAAATGCTCCTACAAATAAACTATTTTTTGTAGCAATGTCAAACAGAGTCTAACTCAACTCCAAAAAAAAACTAGCTATAAGAATACTCGAGTCATACCGAAAAGATCATACATGCCAAAGTGCTGATGTGACTTCACAGCAATTCCTTATCAACAACTATTAATTTTCTTCCTAAGGTGGTTGTCTTTGAAATTTTATATTAATATCTGCTTAGAGAAAAAAAAAATCGTTATCTCTTAATACCAAACACACCATTAATTAATTAGTCGACCTAATTACATGAAACAATCAGAAAATATTTGTTCTCTCAATACCAAATGAAACACGCCATAATTGAATCAATCAAGATGACGAATACTCCATATTTTGCAACAAAAAAGAACAATCTTAATATGCAAAACATTTTCAGGACGCTTCGATAAGAATTAAGAAATGTTGTGTTGTTTATGGCATGGCTTTTTTTTTTTTTTAAATGTGGGATATATAGAAGTGCACGTACAAGTAATTGGCTTACAAAATCACTTAATTCAGTAATAAATAATTGTGTGAGCAGTATATTCAAGAGTCTGCAATCACAAATTGTGAATTAATTGTGATATCAACGCCAATTCGATCAATATGCCTGAAGTTTTATTTTACCTTTTACTGATCAGTATGATTAGCAATAATAGAATATTATTAATGTATTTTGTATCATATAAAATTCACTAGAGTTATATTATTTTGAGAAATTAACACTTAACCCTAGACTTGGAAAATTAGGAACATATGTGACTTGATATATTAGTTGATATCAAAATTTAGGAATTTGATTATAAATTTGGATGGGTTATGAGTTTAGGCTAGATATATAGTAATATGGGTGTCTACGGACTCGTTTGCTTATAAATAATGTATACTTGATAGATTGGAAACATTTGAAGGCATTGAGGAAAGGAAAAGAATTGGGGAATTAACTTGCTTGACTTCGGTTCTTCAGTTGAGGTTGGAGTGAGACTCTCAATTGTGATTGATATAGTCATTGAGTGATATTGTGAAATTTTCTATGTACTTGGTTGTTGTGGTTTGGATAATTCATGTGTTGTTTGTGATTGGTCTGTAATCCCACGACCGTGAAATTCATAATCTTGAACTTATTCTATTAAAGTGATGCCTTGAATAAAGAAGATTTGGTGAAATATTGTTAATGAAGTGGAAAGTGATGAAAATAATGATGAATTAACTATGTTGTTGGATCGTGTGCATCGAGCCGACACGATATATTTGGATCGAATGCCACGAACCGGCACGATATTATTGGATCGGGTGTCACGTTCCGTCACGGTAATGTTAAAGGAAAACATATTAAAATAACTTAATGCACTCAATCTCAAAGAACCCAATTTTCAAAAGAGCGTGATGTGGAGGCATGAGTTCTCATGTGTGTTCCTGATATTGTTGACTGACTACGTCCTTGCTTCAGTGTTGTTATCACTTGTTCATGTTGTTTGTTGCTTGCCACCTGCTAAGTGCTATAGTTGATTTTATACTATTACTTAGTGCATATTAGTTTCTATTTTGAGTTGGCCGATGATATCTACTCAGTACATATTGTCCTATACTGACGCCTATTTGTGTTTTTCTTCGATTTCCTTTTGTGGAGTGCAGCGAGTATACCAACGACTTTGACTCACCCTTAGCTCTAGCCAGTCTCCAACATATCAGGTTTCAGAGTGATCTATTCATTCTAGCTCATGTTGGATTATGTCGGCTGTGGCATGATGTCCTTAGTTTTCAGACACAAACTAATTTATTTATTTATTTTGATGTCTTTGATACTCTTAGACTTAGTAGTTGGGGTTTAAATGTTCTTGATGTGATGACTTTCTGGTTTTGGAAAATGATATCTAATAGACTTTAGTGGATGTGTGTTTCTTACATTAATAAGACTTGAGCTTCCGCATTATGATTGTATTTCATAAGTTGAACAATTAATATAATTGGGATTGAATTTGTTGGTCCGCCCACCTAGAAGGTTAAGTGTGGGTGTCATTCATGACTCGTTTTGGATCATGATAACATGGATCTTTGGGGACCTTCTAAAGTCTCTATACTTATGATAAGAAGAATTATTTTCTCACTATTGTGGATGATCACACTAGATATATCTAGGTGTTTTTGTTACAATTGAAATCTAAAGTGATAGTTGTCCTGAAGCATTTCTTGCACTGAATTTTTTAATTCGCAATGTGGTTCCTTATTGGTTGAATTTGGTATAATCCATCAAAGTAGTTGCCCTTACACTCCACAAAAAAATGGTGTTGTGGATAGAAAGCACAACACGTACTAGAGACAACAAAAGCTTTAAGGTTTCAGGCTTTGGGGTCTATGTATTAAAGTTCTTGTTCATTTAATCCAGGGGCGGCTAATTACTTGTATAAACCCAATTTGATTTTATTTATTTTTTAAAAAACAGCTAAATATACAAACGAAAATTAGTAGTTAATGTCAATTAGATGCAGTTTTTTTAAAGAAATGGCTTCAATTATACAATAAAGTAATTAGTTTGCAACAAATATAATTAGATTTTTGTTTACATAAGAAACAATCAAAAATCATAGAAAGTATACACCGACTATATATTATGATACATTCAACAAGTAGAATACAATTTACTATATATTAGTTATACATTGATTATACATAATGATACACTCAAAAAGTTGAATATAGTTTAACTATACATGATAGGACCCCCGCAAAGTTCAAGTGTCTTCTTCAAAAATAGGTCTTACTTTAGGGGGTAATGATATATTTTCTACCTAAAAGATATAAAACTTCAATAAATGAAAGGTCAACTATGAAAAAAAATTCAAACATCCATCTTGAACTTTTAACAATTCAATTAAGAGCAAACTACATAAATCCCACTATTTTAGATCCTAATTACTAGGATTCCCATTAGTTTTTTATATTACTTTATATACCATTTTTTGGCTTTTGGATACATGTATCATGGCCCGTATACATGTATCCATCATATTTAAAAATCAAGATACACTATTTAATTACTTTTGAATTAAATGTTGTAACTTATTTCCTTAATTAAAGGAGTAAATGATGGAAATTAACAACCAAAATGAATATAGAGGATTCTTCCAAATCAACTATTACCAGTTTTACTAAAATATCAAAATCATAAACCTTAGTATTTCTGAAACTGTAAACTTCATCTTCTTCATCAATACCTTTCTGAGTATCCTCAAGTTTCAAGGATTTTTTTCCAAATGATCAATATCACAGTATTATTGAGGCATTCGGAGGATTCATGGCTCTCTGAAATCGAATAAAAAATAAAGAATTGATGGAATACAATTTAATAGCGCGCAACTTGCCGGCACTGATTTCTGATCTTGACAACGTTTCTGGGCCATCAAACAGGGAGTGATGCTTTGTTAAGCCAACCCAGGAGGTGCTCCTTGGCACCCCATCTACTCCCACTCTATGTCAATTCCTCCTCGAAAGGAATAACACAGAGTCAGTATTATAACTGCTAAAATAATATTGCATACCA